>NW_004797613.1:77426-106160 GCF_000002075.1 Aplysia californica
TGTGGCTGACTCAAAATGAGCAAAGACAGTATTCTACCCTCAGAGACACAGAATGACATAGGTGATATCAGGTCTTGTCGTCAATTGGGAGAGCATTATCATGACACGAATAGCGAAAGATCAAGTGCTGAGTCCGACCCTTACCCCATATGGGAGAACAGCTCTTTTAACGAAAAGATGAACAGGGTAAAAAATTCTCGTGCAGGATTGGGTCAGAGAACCCTTCCGTCAAACCGTGGTCGCAAAGGTGGTACAGGGGTGGCGGTGTCTACCGCGAGTCTGGCCACAAAAGAAGGCCGCGTCACAAGCAAACACAAAGAACAAGCGCACACTGCTACAGTCCCTTCATTAGCGGCAGAGCAGGATTCCAAACACATGCAGTCCCTCTCAAATAGACTCCGAGAGTCGCAGAAGTCCTTCTTAACAGACAGTGAGAGGCGAGAGTGGTACGAGAAGAGGGGCTATACGATCTCCGCAAACGGCTTGATAGTGCCACGACATCAGCCAGTGGCCAAGAGCGAAAACGAGGAAAGTTTTATCGAAAATTACAATGAAAAAGAGAAAGCAAGTTGTGATGTATTGTGCAGTTCTCCTGGAGGGGACAAGCAAAGAAGGAAAAACTGTGACTGCTATCTTTCTTCATCTGACGAAGGCAGTGGCAAAGGAAACTTTTCAGATAAGGATATCCCTTGTATTCCTAACATGAAAAAGTTCATGAATCGTAGAAAACGTTTCATCAGAAGTAGCCCCAGAGAGCAAACAACGTTTAAAGCCCTTGGATGCCCAGCGACAAACAATGAAGAAAGCGGCAGTTCATTTCTGGACAACAAAGACAGTGGTAATAGACATCTGCTTATATCTCCAGACATGTTTACCAGGCTATACCCAGCTAGAGTGGCTCTGGATTTCTTGAGTTCAGACTTTCACTGTGGGAACGAGCTGTTGGATATGGAGTGTTATGGGAGTTATGAAGACGGGGAAAACCACGTCTTTGAGGCAGCCACTGCTGATGAAGACATAGTCGACTTACACGAATGTGGGGATGTGTCAGGAAGTAACAGGTATTCTCAAATGGGCAAATCGGTGAATGTAGATGTTCAAAATGACCAAGTAAAATCTAAGAAAGAGATACATTCCACTACTGATGACCCAAAACATGAAATAAAACGCACAGCTGCAGCACTTTCGGGTCAAGGTGACGTCATAAATCAAGCAAATCAAGCTGAGGGCCACGAATCTCGTTACAGCGGCGCCAGCTTAAGTGACAGTAGTCAGTCTGAGAGCTCAACAGAAGATGAAGAAGAGATCCCTGGAGACAGCGATTATGTGAAAGAGAAAACTCAAGAAGATACTAGACACACAGGCCGTCTCTCCCCCAACTCAATGGTACGTACCTGTTACGCTAACCTTATGTGTAGCATGTTGAGGCAAAATTCTGTACTACTCGACAATGCCGATATGGAGGTATATAGACAGTCTCATAGCTATGAATGTACAGAACCTGATTCCGAAATTGATATGGTGATACCCACAGAACCAAAATCAATAGCATCCAGCCCATCCGACAATCTACAAGACATGGAACCAGTGATAGAAGTACGTCTTATGAAACAAAAACTTACAGAGCCGCCATCATTTTCAGACAAAACACAGTTTGAAACTGGGGTAAAAATTGAAAAATCCACAGAGGAAGATAGCGCTTGTTCCAAACAGAAGATGTCTCGGTCTGTAAAAACATCAGACCAAGAAGAGTTTAACGTATCCAGCAAGGACGAAAACAAACAAGAGCATCGTACTGGAGATAAGTTGCCTCTAGTGACCAAACAATATTCGAATTGCCATCAAACAAATCAAGCTGGATCGACAAAAGTAGACAAATGGGGTTCCAACGACTCGAGGGTGTCGGGATTGATTCACGGTAAAGACGCAAACGAACACGACTCCATGGATGCAACTGTTCAAAGTCTACCAAGTAAATCTGATGAAGATGTTCCAGGTGATCTATCACTTCTCATTACGACAGAAAGTAAAGACACAGAAAACTTGGGAGAAGTAGAGACTGATATTACCACCAAAATCAGAGTTTCACCTATGGGTATAGGTAACTCTTCTGGTGGTGGAGAAAACAGATATAGCCCGCTCCACAGCTGTAGAGGTCAAAATTCCTCAAATCTAGAGCATAGGAACAACAAGCCGCGTGTCTCAAATGCCAAAAAGGAGAACACAAAGGAGACACCTTCGCGTTCTACAGTCAAAACACCACCCAAAGACATGGGTTCAAATGTATCAAAGTCCAGCCCGAGCCCTCGTCTGCCTGTCTATCCCATGACAATCTCAGACCATAATCTCTACTGCAGGCAGAAACACCACTATGACTATGAGGTCGAAGTAAATTCGCCTTTACGTCAGATATGCAAGGTTTCTTCAAACGATAGCCTGAACTGTTCACAAATAGTGACAGACTCGTGCCAAAACCCCCCAAAAATGAGTACCGAAAAACCACAAGAAATACATTCTCGTTCGAACACGACCCACCTAACTGCTGACAATTCTGGCAGAGTCTCCGGAGAGACAATCAAATCAGATGCACGCCTTCTTCGAGAACAACAGGCGATAACAAACGGTCAAATTGAAACTTCTCTTGCTCTGACACAGTTATACAATAAGGCTGCGAGTCGAGCGGTAACAGAGATACTCGGGAGTCCGCCTGTACCTCGGCCATCGATTAGACAGTCTCCGTGTACTTATCATGAAACCTCGGAGGTTCCACTAAACTGCGAACGACGGAATAATGGTCAAGCTTTGACTGCTGAACGAGAGCATTTAGAATACTCCAGTGATGACAATAATTCACCCACACCAATTCCTTTAGATGATCCCCCACAATACAGTACTGAACACGGACAGATCATTAAGTCACACAATGAGAACAATTTCCGATCATGTAAAGAATCCTTTGAGAAAGAACTTAAAAATGATAGGAACGGAGATTGTGTCCAATATAAATATGAGTCCAAAGACTCCGAAAATGATTCATGTTCAAATGGTGATAACCACAATTACTCAAACTGTGACAGGAAAAGCAAAAATAAATATACGGACAAAACAAAAAGCCCTCACAGTTGTGCTACGCCTGTGTGGTGCGATGAAAAACATGAAAAAGAAACAAAAGAGCATAGAACTCATTTTGATTCTAATATGGGCAGCATTGAAAGAAAAAGAGTTGATGTTGGTGAGAGCGTAAATATGCCTTATATTCATGGTTACAAAGAAAATATTGAGGAGTTTAATCAACAAGGTGATCACACTATAAGTTCCCCCCACCAATCAAGCTGCTGTTTGAAGAAAGAGCTAATTGAAAACAGTGGGTCTCCCGCACAAGAGCGCCAGCTGTTCAGCGACCAAAGCCTTTTGAGACCAAACTCGGATGAGCAATTTTTGCCACTGGACACGCCCCTGTGTACTAACCAGACCGTTCCTGATAACACACCAAATGCTTCCAAATGTGGATCTGCTTGTAGTCTATCAGAGAGTCCAGACCAGAGACAACAAGGTACCAGTGATATCGCAGGAGTATCGCCAAGAGAAAGTCAATCGAAATCATCTGAAGAGGGAGTTGCCATTGGACATTTGTTGGAGTTGCCAAGTAAACAAAACCAAGGGAAAGAGGAGGACAGCGATCATTGGGATCGTATACGAGCAAAATTTGAATTGTTTCAAGAAAGAAAAAATCTCCAATCTTACACAAACGGTGGAAGTTTCAAAACAGCAAGCAGATCCTTGAGACAGAGTATTAACTCCCGAATAGAGACGCTCAATAAGATGCTTGTGTCCACAACACGTAGTGAAAGAGCTGGCGTTGTTGGGAACCCACGACGTACCAAACAGAGCACCAATATGACGAAAAACTTATCCTCCCAGTCTTCCTCTACGTCAAAGATACCTTACAATAGTCGTCAGGGATCCCATCATAAAGGAAAGGATGGCTTTGTATTGTCAAGTGATGCCCAAGGAGCACAAATCACTGAGCATGTCACTGAAAAAGACTTTACTCCAAACGTGCCGTTCGACAGTTGTATCACAGTCACCAAAATTCCGGTGCGTGCAAAGGGGAGGCCATCTCTTCAGGAAGCGGTGCAAGCGAATGCTTACAGTAATAAACAGCAAAAGGACACAAGCAAAAAGAAATATTTCAGTAAAGGTGAAAGGCAACCCTTGACCTGCCCCGAATTCCAGCCCAGAAAACGATACTCTGCTGAAGAAAACACACGGACAAAATTTAGTAGTGAAGAGTCAATGAATAAATCAAACAATGCCAGTGGCGACTCTTGCACAAACAATGTAAGAGATACAAACCTCGTCCCCAATGACAGTTTCACACAAGATATTTTCCTCGGAAGTCCTCGGGACCTACAACTGGCCGTGACGTCCCCTAAAGAAGATACTGGAGATACAGAAGGAGGAGCGTCGGCCAATAACATAAACCAAAACTCCCACAAAGGAGATGACGTTTGTGTGGGACTAGTCAAACATGGAAGCAGCATTTGTTCCGAGAACGATTCTCCATCCATCGGTACGTTACAGACTGATTTGAAATTCGAATGTGCTGATATCTGTGCACGGTGCCTCGAAACAGAACTTCATGTTAGCGCAATGGGAGTATCTCCTGTGTTACACTGCTTGTTTGAACAAAATGCAAATCTTAAAAAGTCAAACCTGCTAGTACTGAATAAGACTGAGGGGTATCCAGACGGTTCTTGTGCACCGTCACATCTGTTCGACGTTGCATCAACAAAAATGTATAACATTCAGGCGTCTACTACCTCCTTAACCCCGGAGCAAATTTTAGAGGTACCGGTATCTGTAATAAAGTCTGAGCCCCCTGGTGGAAACTATGAGCATCAAAGGAAAGAAATCACGTCGGTTCTTCCTCGAAAATTGGCTAGGTTTATGGACGCAAAACAACCTAAACAAGCTGGTCTGTGCATCATGGCAAAGCAGACAAAGAATCAAGACAAAATGACCATTGAAAACACAAAGACAGGTGCACGTAACCTATATGAAAACATCTCTGGTGAGTTTGGATTTAAAAAGACAAGCAGGAAAAACTACAAAACATTGGTAGCTGAAGCAAGAGCCGGAATTGAACAAATCCTCAGTCGGAACGATTCTCGTTCTGAAACGAGTCGTGCCATTAAATCAGATAAGACCTTACCCAGCCAATATTCCAATATTTCAGAAACAACGCCCCGTTATGGCTCAGATAGGTCAACACAATGTGTCCAGACTGATTATGTAAAAAACAAAAGTGCTAAGTACACCACTACCGCAGGTCAAGCTACCACGCCTACTTCCCGAACATCACCACAGCAACTGCAGCAGGACTCTACTAGTGATTCAAACAAAACCCCCGATGAAACACAATATTTTAAAAACCTGCTCACAGAGAAGCAAGTTCTGCAGGATGAAAACGGGAACAACTCTAAGGGCTCAGGAACAAGTTTGGCTCATTCCAAATGTACCGGTCTTCGCTCACATGGCAACAAATCAGACTTGCTTAGTAAAGCCGCAACTCCTTCTCCTATCGGCAACGGTGGTCAGGCAGAAGAGAAGAAAATAAAGCCTAATAAAATCAGGTCTCTAAAAGAAACGCTTAAAACGGCAAAGAATTGTCGAATACCAATTCGAAAATTTCAGTCACAGTCTTCCACGAACCCGTCCACTCAGTGTGAGTACATACAACTGAACAACATTCAGAGCATTGTTATCGCTTCTACCGTCGATAGACAAAACCGCAGGACCAGGGAACTTGCACAGATTTCCTTTAAAAGTTGCAAGATGAAAAATGAAAGGCTTAACAATTGCTTAATGACAGCTTCCAATAACATCAACATTGTTAATACTGATGGCGTACTCACGTTAGAGATTTCTGCTCAGTCAGACTCAGTTGCTGCCGAGGGGGAAGGAGAGTGTGCAAGCAACAGACATAAGTATAAAAAGACTGCAGTGTCGGGGCACCACTCTCCTCAAACAGAAAGCAAAAGTAAACAACATTCAAAACTACCCTGTGTATCCTTCGGTAAAGGTTCGAAAGTTCTGTCACAAGGAGTTGCTTCAAACACAAAGATTCCAAGATGTCAGACAGCGAAGAAGAGCAGAGAAACAATGAAAAAGGACATCAAAGAATGCAAAAAGTGCGAAAGTGAAGCTGAGTCTGGTGGTAGAGAACACTATGGAGCCAAAGAAATACTGCACAAAACAACAGTTTCTTCAAATAAAGAAAATACAGTTTCTTCTGATAAAATTGCTGATCAAACAAAGGACAATGTAAAAAAAATAGCATATGCCAGACAGTCTGTTCCGATAACTGCCTCAGCGAAGCTACCCTGCAAACAAGGGCTTGGCCGAAGTCCTGCGAAAGAGAAAGATGCTCTGGTGGGTCTTGTGACAAGTACAGCTGTCAAACTTCCTGCGAGTGAGAAGGGCTCCAGACTTGAAACGGACTGCTCCACCAAGACAGAGTCTTTGCTGGCCAGATGTGAACTGTTTAGCGCGTCCACACCATCAGAAGGACATCGGTTCTCGGAGGCTGAGTCTCTTCAGGAGTATGTGGAACTCGAAGACTGTCTTGTGAAGTACCAGAGAGATCCATGCGAATCCTGCTTCTCCCAAAAAGAAGTGTACCAAAGTTGTGAAAGTCGGATCAGTCACAGCCCCGTCAGGGTGGACGATCAAACACAGCAAGTCGAAGATAATGTAAATCAAAAGAAAATAATAATACCGGTGCATGCAAGTGCTGGCTCTGAGTTTCCAACTTGTCAAAATCAAGCTGACAATTGTGAGGTAAGAGTGAGGGAAGAGTCTCGAAAGGAAGATAGCCAAACTGAAAGAAAGCCAGCAGTGATATCAGTAGTCTCTGACAACGATATCTCACAAGATCTTGCGAATCGACATTCTGTCCAGAGTTCACAAGCAACGCAAGATGAGGCATTTGAACCAGGCACTTCTACTTCAACATTTTCGCCAGGTGAAGAACTCTCAAGAACTGACCATCTTAAATTTCCCATCGACCAGGTGGTGTCGGTTCATACGACAGCAAACGTCTGCTTTGAGAGTCAAACATACAACACCAGCAAAATCTCTACTGACGAATTTTCTGGTGGTTCTGGTTTGGATGAAACTCAAGAAGACATTCCGTCCAGCCTGCCTAACGTTACCCAAGTGGGCAGCTGTGGAAGTGTCGGGAGCAGTTCTTCAAGTTTACCGGACCAGCAGTTCCTTGACCTGATTCACAAACGGGCAATTAGTAAATCCAACGGGGAACTCACTGATCCAGAGAGCATTCACGAAGACGATGACCATCGGAGAATATTGAGTAACTGTCGGTTCGGGTTCGTACCAAGTGATGCTCACAAGAATCATGAAAGCAAAATACCTTTAAAACGTGAAAAGAAAACATGTTTGAAGTCATGTTTGAAGTCTACATATAGTTTGGAGGAATTTCCTAAACACTCTCAGGAATTAGATGATGATAACGTGTGTCTTTTGAACTCCACCGACAAGCAACCTGAAAGGCACTACATGGGCGAATGTGCCAAGAGTACAGAGGAAGGTACTGATTACAAAAAGAACGAAACCTGTTTAAGAAATACACTCAGTGGAAAAGCCTTCAAGAACTTTGAAAAGGACGGATATTCAGAAATTGAATCGATGCACGACTTTGGAGAACACTCAAATGCGTTGGAAAATATGGAAAACGCTGAGTCCCGTGTAGATGACGTTATGGTAGCTGCCCCAGAAACTAACGAAGAGAACATCATGGCATTGAAAACAAATATCACTGTTAATAGTTTAGGCATTAAACTATGTCACAGAGCTTGCGATCAGGACAATAACATGACTTTACCACCCACTACTGGCGTTGTCGCGGAGTGCCACAGTCACTTTTGCCCCAAAATGTCGGCGGTGTCTCCCAATATCCCCGAAACGCTACCGGACAAAAGGAAGCCGCCGACAAAACTCGCCGAGAAGTTCACCCTGACATCAGATGAGTCATCAGATAGTTTTGCTGTTCTAGAAGTCCACGAAGATGTCAAGAAAACGGTCAACAATGATCACGTGACGACACCGGTAACACAAATCAACGACCACTCTGTCATCGATCAGCAACCTTCCGCCTCAGCAGTGTCTGAACGTGCAGCTACTGGGGTTGAACATCAGAAAGGGAACTCTCCAGCACTCTCCACTCAGCACAACACAAACAAGAGAGAATGCATTCCAAGCCAGAGTTCGAATCACAGCTCGATGGAAACGCCTAGCTCATCCAACGGTTTGAGAGACGAAAAAAACCCGGGAGCGACGTCACCATCAACTCCAAAGGCCGTAATTTACTCGTCTGCAGAGATCCCAGAGTTGGGCGAGAAGGTGAGGTCTAACGACATGCAGGACGATCAGAAATGCAGCGGGGGGAGGGGGGGGGTTCCCGACAGACACAATTGAGATCATTTATTGGGCGGGATACCGACTCTGCCTGTCAGAATCAGCCCTGGCTGAGAGGGATACAAGGATACAACATCTTAGCAGAAAGACCGAGATATTCGATAATAATGTACTCCCAACTCGGGAATCGAACTCGTGTTCTACGTGCGAGAGAGAAGCGCTTAACCGCTACACCACAGACGTCGGTAACGTAACGTTACATACTACGTTTGACATACATGTATATACTTACGCATGTACCAACTTAACCATGTCTTACCGTTCGGTCTGTCTTCAGGAATAGTGGATCCCATTCAGGCCAAGTTGGCCCTGACAGGCAGATTCTGAGTTTTAAAAATCTGAATACCCCCCGCCTTTCCCATAGTTTAGCTTTAGTAAGAGTCAAGAGTATAACGGGCAGAGCTTGTAACATAATTAGGTCATACAAGTGTTGACGATTAGGGGCGGTACGAGAGAGGAAAAAGAAGTTGTTTATTATAGTATAAATTATAGTAGAGGTTTTTCTTTTACGGCGCTCGCAACTGCATAAGGTCATATGAGAGCCAAGGGGTGGATGTTCATACGAGAGCCAAGGGGTGGATGTCAACAGAGAAGTCCTTACAGGGAATCAGACTTACCTTGTTCACCTCTCTAGCTTTAAATGGCTGATTCAGCAATGTCATGCTCATAACTGTGCCTGAACTGCAACAGAGAACTGCTTTTTCTTTCCTAATCCTTACTACATTGTATCGTCATTTTCCTCTATTTCTTTTGTATGTTTGTCACACTCTTGTGACCCGCTATTTCCGGGGTGCATTGATAGTCGAAGCAGACTTTTGCGCTGGGAAAAAGGATTTGAGATAAGCACGGTAGATAGATGTTAGGAAAGAAGGAGTAAATTACACCAGAGTATCCACCAATCACCCACCCCGCGTCTTTGATTATCTAAATTGTACAAATGGATGCGTATAACATTACAATACAATTAAAACTGAACGATCTTTCTCGAGCAGCTGTTCCGCCGGACGCCTGGACCAAGAAGATTGACCAACAATCCGCAGAAAGGGAGACTCACCATGACCTTGATCAACAGGGGAGCGTCTGCACGTCACCAAACACCAACGAATTCACAGAAGCAGGGAACACTGGCAGGCACTAAAGGTAGAATGATCACTGCATTGCCTGCCACTGAATCTGCTGAACAGCAACATAGTGACTGTTACGCTCCAGAAAGTCTAAAAGAAGAGTCAGCGTGTATGGAAAACGGGAATATTTCTACTGAAGTCAGGGACAGATGTTACGTTGAGCACAATTTTAAGAGCATCAGCTACTCCACGTCTGACGATGAAGGAACTAATCAAATTCTTTCGTCCAGGAGCCAAAACAAAGTTGATACTTACACTAATTCTAGTGATGAAAATAAGAAAATTAGTCGCGACGTGGCCTCTTCAGAATCAAATCATACCAGAAATTCTAACATTGGGAGTTCTCCAAAGACTATATATGATGAAACCCCTACGCGAAAACCGCCAAATGAACACGACTGCATTAACAACAGCACCCACAAAGTAGCTACAACCCCAGCATTCGCACAGGACAAGACACAGAACAACAGACACAAAATCGGTTCAAAGTCCAGAATTCCGCTGGTAAAAGTAAAAGACGCCCGTTTATCAACTACAAAGGCAGAAAACGTGAACAAGACAGAGAGTTTACCTCCCCTGTCAAAAAGACAAAACGGACTTCCTCACAAGCCAAAGATGAAACGTCATTACTAACCCATCCGCTCTTCTGAGATGACATGCTCGGTGTAGTGGGATCGCAGAGCAGCTAAGCTAAGGCAATGCAGAGGTTATGCTGAATCAGTCTGTTCTTAGGTATCGAGTATCTGTATAGTGCAGAAGTTATGCTGGGAACTCTGTACAAGTTATTTTATATTTTTATTGGGGTTTTTTGGGTCTAAATTGATGATTGTGGGTGGTGAGGTAGGTAACAAACTTACTAATAATAATAATAAAGAAAAGGTGAGGTCGTTCTGTTTGGGAGGGGGGCGGGTTGCATTATCATTTTTATTATTGTGAAACGGGATCTGGGCGGCCTTACTCCCCTGACTTGAAGAACCCATTTTGTGTAGAAACCGAAGTGTGCCAAATAAAAGATGCAAATCTACATATTATTGTGTAGAGCTTTTTCCCAAACTAGTCCTACAAACAGCAAGAAAAATGAATCACTTTTCTGTCTCAAAGTGATTTTTTGTTTACATGCAAGTATCTTGTTTTTAAATGTCGTGCATTGTTATATCATTTTATGCCTGCATAAATTGTAAGTGCGTAACAAAATAACAAATGTAATTAAAGTCTCTTTATCCTCTACAAATGTTCTCTGACAATTGACAAATAAATTTAATTTTACAGGTTTTGAAATTTTTATTCAGTATGGCATGCAGCATTTACAATTGTTTTACAATATCAATCTTACACACATGTAGAAAGATCTGTCCGACAGTTTGCCCAGTGGCCACAAATGAAGGTCTATCTGACTCATGAATGAATGGATGTCTTCTAGCATAGTCACAATATGTGTTAAAAATAAATCTACAATGTTCATTACTAAATATCATCTGCTTTGATTTTTATTTGTTTATTTGTTTAATGTTTTAGTAAGCATTTTAGGGCATTTGCAACACAATAAGGTCGTATAAGTACCAAAGATTAGACTATTAGAGGTGTTACAAGTAAGTAACAGACAAAAAGAAGGAGGGGAGATAAGGACGATGGATATTTGAAAGGAAAAAAAGGAGCAAGCCACACCAGACCATTTGCCAACCACCCTTTTTATTTGTGTGAGTAAAGAGAAGTACATTCACACGCAAACAGTCATTTACTGCTCCGAAAGAGTATGGCAGACAAAAACAGTCAAAACTATAGGGAAAGAAAAGAAGTAGGCCCTACAGGACCCACCACTGAAATTCTCCGTCCATCCGCAAACAGCTGCCCAAGGGTAATCATTAATTGCCCACAGCAGATAAAAGCATTAAACATAAATCATACATATTATTTCCGCACCAAGTGAATTGTTTGTCCATAAATTATCATTGCTGCACCGATTCAAGTCTTCTTTATCAGGATGGACCTTGTCTGTAGTTATACATGACACCCAGTCAGCCTCTTTTGAACTGCACACCGAAATCACTTCTTATTGTCAAAAGGTCTTAAGAGATCAGATGCAAGCTATTGTTGGTTCAACAAACCAGTGCTGAAAGGTTTTTAAACCAAAACCATTCCCTTCTAAAAACAAATGTTGACTTTAAATATATATATGTATCCTTTAAATAACCTGAACTTTGTTAATTAAAACACATGAAAACAAGGACAAATTCAAACAACACTAATTTCATATTCTTCTTTTATTTCACTGCAATGGCTCAATTGAAGCACATGATACATTTTCAAAGTATAAAAAATATATGTACATTATATACATGCATATGAACATGTGCAAGGCATGATTGGGTCAAGAATATTCCGAGGTAATGTCCAAAGAGCCATACAGATGTTCCAAAACAGACAAGACTTTTGTTTGACACTGGTCCACTTGATTCTTTGGGCAGTAGTCATCATCACTGGACCTAGAGACAGAAAAACTTCATTAGAAGTGTAGTAGGTTAAGTGTTCTCCCTGCACGCAGTTGTAGTCGTATCTTTGCAGTATCACTCTCTTTGGTTTGTACTAGCAGCAAGTAATGTACGGACAATAGACCAAATGTGTCCACAATGTGGGGGAATCAGGCACTCGTCAATTTTTGGGCATGTGGAGTTATTGGTATCATCTGAAAGCTTATTCATTTGTTTAGCTTTCAATTAAAAAAAATATGCTTCTATCTTAAACAGAACTCAAGATATTTGTGATGGAAGGCGGTGATTTCCCCCGGTTTCAGCTAAAATTGGCGAGAAAATGGCCGCCAAAGTTTGGTAACTTCAATAGCTTGAGAGTCCTTGAAATATGAAAAATCACATATTTTGTACCTTTAAAGAATGTTTTTCAGAAAAATTCGCAAGGAAATATGTTAATATATGGACATAAAAGGTGTTGAGCAGAAAAACAAAAATTTGACAAAAATTGCCAAACTGGCTGAAAAATGCCTTTAACTATTTTGACGAGCACCTGATTTCACTATAATGCCTCACAAATGCATAATGCATCCACCTTCAAAATTTTGAGCAGTGGGTAGAAACTAAACATTCAGAAATTATCATTCTACAATCAAAATAATCAATTTTTGCAAATGGGATCTCATTTGCCAGCATGATGAGCCAATACGTCCTTTTGTAGTGTCAGAAAACTCTAAGCTAAATGTTCTTGTGGCCGTACACTCACAGTTCATGCCTCTGGTAGTGTTTTAAAAGTTTTGAAAGAAACAATGCTTCAAAATTCAAACCCAAGTTAAAGTGACATGCCATCCTAAAAGTCATCCCACCCCTGGTCCATACTTAAACTTAAATAACAGTTCACTTTCTCATGGAAAGAATGCAGGGGGTAAAACAATGACATCAAATGATATCATCATCATCATCCAGTGCCAGATCTGCGACAGACATTGGCGATCATAGTTCTCCATTCATTCCTTTGCTCGGATGCTTTCAAAAAAGTTACGTTTTCCTGATCTTTCCCTGTTTAGGTTACCCAAGTATGTTGTTCTGGGCCTTCCCCTGCCTCAAAATGATATAACTTAGGTAAATTATACAACTCGGATTTCTCTACTTTGTCTTAGGGAATCTATCGAAAGACTATGGTGGGTGTTTGGGGGAAGTTCAACAGTGAGTCTTATTCAACTTTCCCCCCAGCTACTTTTGTTTGTACAACTTGCTCTTTCCTCAAACTAAACTTCTTACATTACATTATGGATTTCCAGTAGGTCAAAATATGGTATAAGTATAACTAATAATAAGTCATTGTTTATACTCCATTGACACAATTCAGATCACTTAAACAATTCAAATCACTTTGGAAGTGATCTGATTCAATCCTGCCTCTCAGGGCCAACTAATTCTAGATAAGATGCAATGTTCCAGCAGAGAATGCCCCAACTTAGGGATCAAACTCAAGTTTACTGTAGGCAAAGGCAAAGAGCCTAATCAGTACACCACGCACACTGATTTAAAAGTAATGGTGCGCTCTATGAGTCAAAATGACAAGTACTTCAGGTTCACACACAGTCAGTAACAACTATTCACAGTAAGCTGCTGAAAAACAATATGAAGCAATATGTGAGGCATCGCGGTGAAATCAGGCACTCACCATAATAATGAAATTGAAGAAAACAGCATTTTTCTGCTGGTTTGGCAATATTTATCGAATTTTTGTTTTTTGGCTCAACACCTTTTATGTCTATTTAAAATCACATTTCTGTTTGGAATTTACAGTAATACATCGATTAAAGACACAAAAAATGTTAAGTTTTAGTTTCAAAGGACTCTCGAGCTTTAGAAGTCACAAAACTTTGACCCCAATTTTCTAGCTAATTTTACCTCTGAAACCAGGCAACCCCCACCTCCTACAATCGCAAATAATTGGACTTCTATGCAAGATAGCTGGGTATTTTTGTCATCAAAATCATGGCAAATGAACAAACTATAATGATTAAACTTTTATACCAATAATCTCACATGCCGATTCCATTGTGTCGTGACACATATAAGAATTTCCAACAACAAAACTGATCCAAATTGTGTCGATGCCAGCTATAAAAATTTAGTCACATTCGGGTACAGATATCTCAGAAACAATGAAAATTGACTGATGTGTTTGAAAAATACATACTTCCGGTCAGTGAGAACATAACATCTGAGTCAGTGAGATGTTTTTAGTTTTAGTAAAAGTTTTACGGCATTAGCAACACAATAGGGTCATATAAATGCCAAAGATTGGAGATGTTACAAGAGAGTTACAAACGAAAAAACGAGGAGAGATCAGGACGATAGATTGCGTTTCATAGGAAAGAAGGAGCAAAGCACACTAGAGCACCCACACAGTGAGATTGTAAAACAAAACGAGAGTCAGTGAGATCTAAAACAAAATGGGAGTCAGTGAGATGTAAAACAAGACTCGAGTCAGTGAGATGTAAAATTACTAAGATCTTTCTGCTCAGTACCTAGTTTTCAGAAATTTGATGTAAAAAAATTTGAGTTCCACAACATGTCGTTTTTTAATATCTTAAGAACGACTCCAAATAATGTTATAATTTTGATAGAGCAGATAAAACATTTGGTTTCTGACATGGTCTTGGTAACTCAAAAGGGTAAAAGAATGTCAGAGAGAATTTTGTAATTCTAAGGGTAGCGAGATGCAAAACAAAACGAGAGCCAACGAGAAGCAAACCTTGCTATAGTGACGATGGCAGGCCGAGGTAGCCGCTCCATCAAGAGAGAAAACTCATCATGCAGAACCTCCAGCTGCTCCGGAGTACTAATGTGATGGGGGAGTTCTGTGTCATCGAGGGTACAGCCGTAGTCGTGGAGATTGGTGAAGGTCATATCTCGAGATTTTCCCTCCAGGATCACAGCATGTGTGAGAAGTCTCAGATCCTGTCTGAGAGCGAAAGTGAATCCGTAGTAGTAGTAGTAGTAGTACAGGGTTTTACGGCGCTCGCAACTGTATAAGGTCATATGAGTGCGCGAATCACAAGTTGGTAGCATTCGCAACAGTTCACTGCACGGTTTGTCGACAATTAGACTTTAAAATGCTAAAATACTAAAATACAGTGTAAATATATTTGCGATTTAAAACAACTCTTATAAATAACAATAAAAAATTTGTTAAACAATATTGTTTCACTTCACAATTTGCCATAAAGGCCAATGCCTTCATAAAACCAAAAATTCTGCTGAAAATAACGACGGAAAAAATGTCTTGCAATTTCTTGCATTTATAATATTTCCTTCGGATCTCTCCAAAGTCTAGACATTCGGTTAAGATGTGTCTAATGGTAAAATCTGTGTCGCATCCGACACAGAACGGCTTCTCATCTCCCTGTAGGAGGTATTTGTGGGTCAGGGCCGTGTGTCCGATGCGCAATCGAGTAAAAATGACTTCGTCTCTTCTGGAGAGGTCCGCAGGATTTCGCTGTTGTAGTTTGGGTTTTATTTCATATAGTTTATTATTGTTTTTCTATTTTTCCCAGTGGCTCTCCCACAGACTGGAGGTGTACTTTTTGACTTTATTTCTAAAGTCAGTCTGTGGGAGAGTGTTTGTCGTTGATCCCAGCAGAAGGGATGAAGCTTTCTTCGCCAGGTCGTCTACCTGCTCGTTTCCTCGGATGCCCACATGGCTAGGTATCCATGCGAATATTATGTTTTTTCCTGTCTCTGATAGTGTGTGAATTTTCTGTTGTAGCCTAACTATTTTGGGGTGTAAGAGTGTGTAGTTTGTGAGTGAAGTGATGCAAGACAGAGAGTCAGAAAGGATTAGGAATGATTTGTTTGGAGAATTTTCTACAGAGTCCAGTGCCATGTCAATGGCAGTGGCCTCCGCAGAGAAAATGGAGGCTTCAGGATGGAGTCTCCTCTGGTGCCATCCGTGAAGATGAGCTCCGCACCGGGTATTTATCTATTAGTTTTTTTGTATTCTGCTTTAAAAGTTTAGGTGTATATGCTTTCTTTGTTGTGTGTGGTCAGCTGTAAGTCTACTTTTGCCTTGGTGAGGTGCCACGGAGGGAGGTCGGGGAAAAGAAATTGTTGGATGTCTTGTTTGGAAAAGTGTAAGTTTTTGAGGTCCTCAAGGATTATGAGGCCGAAGGGTTTGATGAGTTTTTTGTTGTTTTGGAATTTGTTTATGGTTTCTGGGTTTGTTTTAAAAATGCTGTTGTGCGCTGGATTTGCCGGTGTTGAGCTCTGTTTAACTGCGTATTGTAGTGAGAGTTGTGTGCGTCTGAGTGAGAGTGGTGGTATGTTGGCCTCGGCCTGGAGGCTCTCCACCGCAAAAGTGCGGAAAGCCCCCAGAGCGAGGCGGAGTCCTAGGTTTTGTATTGGGTCTAGCATTTTTAAGATGTGTGGTTTTGCCGATCCGTAGACTTGACAGCAGTAGTCAAGCCTGGACCGGACAAGGGAGATGTACAAGTGGAGGTGTTTTGAGTCCCCGCCCCACTCCGGATGCGATTGAATTTTCAAAGTGAACCCGTGAGGAAAAGATTATTAAATAAATAAAAGTGTAAAATTCAGCACACAATCAAACCAAGTAAAGTAGAAACACTTGTACAAAAATAATAAACGTACAAAAGTAAAAAATTTCGTTTTTGTAAACTTTTACACAAAAATGAGCCCTCCGAGACCTAACAGTGACAGCACACTCTATGGAACTTTACAGCAACTGCAGTAAACCTGCATTTATCACTACATGGCATTGGACAGAAGGGCGAGAGCCCAGCTGTTGCTGGATCGATACCAACAACAACACAAAAATGAGCCATACAAAGTAGAAACTGTTGCATAGAAAATTAAGTGCAGAAGTAGAAACTTGGAGACCCCCATAGAAAGGTCCTATCTCTTTTCTTTCTCTCTATTTTTTCTGTCTGTCTGCCTGTCTTGTGTTTCTGCACACAACATGACAATCATCATATTGATGTGATTCTCTTTACGCAAACGAAATGAAAGACAAACAGTATCAACAGCCTCCCCTCAACAAAGCCGAACTCACACATTTTCATCACACCAGTTGATGTTGATGGGATTCATGCCCACCAGCTCGGTCAGTGTCATAGCTTCCAACTCCTTCAAAGACGGAACCTTTTCACAGTCGGACCATTTTGACTCTAAAGAGGAGAAAACTCTCTCTAATTTTTCAAGCTGCTTTTGTCTAGTCTTTGTGAAGGATAAGATGCCCTGAAGAAGAAATTTTACAAAAAAATCAACATAACTTAATAATCAGACAAAATCATGGGCATTAATGAAAGTAATGCTTACAAACTGCTCTCTTGAAGTTTGCTACTTCACAAGTACCAGTTACATTTTACAATTATTATAGTTACAATAATACAAAAATGTGAAAATTTAAATAAATATACATTTTAACACTATTTTAAAAAGTGACCAAAACTTTTCACAGCACAATATAACAGCAGGTACATTGAGGATTTTAGCTACATGTGAGAGAGAGCTCCAAATAGCAAGTGAGCAAGTCCAAGCTGAGGGTTCTATGGCAGCGCATTATCCCTTTCTTGTTCAGCCCAGAAGGAAACAACTGGTAAAAAATACAGCATTGGAGTTCAACAAGGGGAAAAATTATTTAATTTGTCTCTCCCATAGAATTTCGTGAATGGTAAGTTTGGCTACCTTACTGCAAGTATGCCTTAGTCACTCTTGTGCAGGGTTTACACAGTTAAAACAGAACATCACATGATGATGCCTGAGTCATCCCATTCTGGAGTGTCTATGGCACTCACCTCTTTTCCCTCGTATAAAAAAAAAATTAACATATTATTTGCCTCCTGAAAGGGTCTAAATCAATACTGTTCAACCATCCCCCTTATTCAAACCAAAACATATCACCTTAAACACGTGACTTTTCAAATTGTGAATCTTAGACGTTATATAAGGTGCCTTTGTCACCCTGGAGTACCGGTATCATAGAAATAGACCGTAGCAGTCTCGTTTTCATTATAAGTCAGGAATGGGTGACTCAGCCAGTGACAGCAAACAGAATTTACTTTTACTTCCACAAAGTACAAAATAATGTCAACACTAGGAAGTTGGTACAGAAAGTTGGTACATGAACAGGAAGTGTAACATATAGTAGGCTATAGTTGGTTGAAGAATGTTTTTTTAATTGCTAAAGTAAGAGCAATGAATTCGGTAAAGAAAAATTACAACCAAAAGAAGAAGACCCCCACATTTAGACTACAAGAATGAACAAGTCTGTAATGTTGAGAACATTGCAATACAGTGGAATCCGTTTAAACAGAAAATGGTTGATCCAAAAGAAAATTGAATCCTATTTTTTTTATTCGTCTTTCGAAGTACATTTCTGAGTTGTCAAAACGACCCTATTTTTAAAAAATAAATAATTTCGAGGGTTATGTCCTCTGATCTTCACTAGCAACCTTCAAGTAATGCAAATCAAGTTTTACAAGCTCTAAGATAGAGAAACCGAACAAACAGACACAAGAACGCACATATGTGTTGAGTGAGGGCCACAGTGTACCAGTTGCCAGTATTTATCACACACATCAACAGACTTACAAACAGGCGGTCATCTTGGACAGTGTATTATGAAAATAAATGAAAGGATGGAAGTTAGAAGAAGTCATTTGTAAAGGTGATTGCTCTGGACAGGTTGTCGTTAAAGCAGGTTTGACTGTAACAGGTTTTGTCACAAAGCCCATCATAATATATCTTTCTCTCTCTCTTTCTTCTGGCGCTGTGGCGCCATAAATGGTCAGCGATGCCGACAGCATGCAAGAACTCAACACTTGCCCAGGGGTCCTTGAAAAGTGCTGAAAGTGGGTTACTGAAATGTCCAAGCAGACGGGTATCATAATATATGAAAGACATTTCAACATTCTGAATATACAGTAGAACCTGCTCAAACAGAAACTGTCCAAGACAATCACCTGTACAAACGAACACTTACCCCTTTGTGTTTGTTTTTTACAATACAATAACACTGTCCAAGATGTCCATCTGCTTAAGAAAATCACAAACAATGGGTGGTAGACAGTTTCAATTATCTTTCATCTCAGTAACTCTTCTTACCACATACATCATTTGTAGAATCTGATGGAGATGAATAGTGGTACAGTCTTGTCAAAGCTTGCTCTTCCTCCGGCTTCAACATGTCTTTGAAGGGATTTGCAGTGGAGAAGAAATCCAAGTCTATGTCCAGGATATAGGGTTGATCCATCAGTTGATCTAACAGCGTAGGAATCCAGTCGGTCTGTGATGGTATTGGGATAGTACCCCCTGATGTATTTGTTGTATCACAATAACTGAAATAAGGGAGTAAAACATCAAAATCAATTACATATTGGTTTTGTTTTTCTGTTCTTTCCACAGTTAGAAGTAACATAAAATACCTACCTAAGCCGAGCAGGGAATACTGCACAATGCAGTACAACATTAATATTTTTCACAAAGTTTTTTTTCTGTTTTAAGTACAGTACATGTAACTAGTGAAATAAAATATTAACCTAAGAAGGCAGGAGAATACAATTATTTCACTATCCCGTCAACAGCAACATCACTGCTGTCGGGGTACAGGAAGCATTTCTGTCTGTACCACTTTTATGTCTTTAGTTCCACTCCCTCTCATGTGAAACTTAAAAAAAAAAAAACAGTTCGAAGTAGCAAAAATGTTGTCCCCTGAACCCCAAAGAACAAGCCAAGCTTTGAAAAATTATTATTTCGCATTACAAAGTTCTATATCTGATATTTTAGGCCGTTTTAAAGTTACTAAGACAACAAGGTCAGAAACCAAATGTTTTATCTGCTCTATCAAAATTGTAAGATTTTTCGGAGTCTTTATCATTTTCAACATCAGATTTTTCAAAACCAGATACTGAGCAGATACAACTTTGTAATTATAGGGTACCGGTAGTGATTTGTATCCAGTTGAGTGTGAAAATTCATACCTATGAACAAGAAAAAACAATTATATAAACCCTGAGTATCTCAGAAGCTTTAAAATGACCAACCCTGGATCAAATTGTGACCATTTCTCGGGCAAGAGTTCCACAACTGTAAGCTTCACGTCTGTGGTATTTGTGAGTTTTCCAACAGTCTGGAATAACCCGTCAGTCAGAAAGTAATTTTCCTTACAAGACAGCCTGCAAGAATAAAGAAACCATGGATGCTGGTAAAGTAATAATACATGCAGAATAGTAAAGAAAAATCAAGTTGAACATATGTGCATGGCTATCGGACTGCATGATACACAAGAGCACAAACATATTTTCTGAAAAGAAAGGACACACAATGAATGTACAAGAAAATATAAAAACATGTAATAATCTAATTTTTTAAATGTATGTATACTTTTGTTCACATTGTAAAGACTGGTAACTGTTGCAATGTCAATCTTTGATAATTATGATACTAATGGCCATGTACATCAATTGACAAATTGTACAAAAGAAAGTTGAAAGCTTTACCTTACATTTCCAGATTGAGAACATTTCCCAATTGAAAAGTTCTGTTCTGAACTTTGGATCTGCTGTGCCCATGGAGGCTTCACCCATATCACATGGTTTACATGTTTGGCGTATGCCAGTGGAAGTAACCAGTTCTCGATACTCAAAGACCTGTGAAATTCATTAGAAACAAATTAATGACCCAACTGTGTCATTCAGAAAACTTTTGAACTCATATATTTTTCAACAAATAAAGTTCCTAAGAAGTGAAAAAAAATACAGCACGTCCTAAAAGCCTTTACCCATAGGAAATCTCAAGAACTTCAGAGTGACAGCGGTGTGAGCCTTTTGCATCAGAATCCCTTGAATCTCGCAGAGCAATCAATCCGTGAATCTTACATTGAAGAGATTATTTGTGAATTTCCAATTTTTTAAAAGTGTTGAAAATTTTACGTAAATTTTTTTTAAACATACATTTTGCCTGTTTATCAAGGTTTTAGGGGCACTGTATAGCTAATTTGAATAAAGCGCTTTTAAAGAAAACAAAGCATTACAAAAATAAGTTCCACAAAATTTGTTGCTGGGGCACTACTGTGCTATTTACAAACACAAATTTGAGTGATACTGAGCCTACAAGAATATTAAACATCAACAAAGGTTTTTCTACTCATCAATTCGGATATACCAAGCTAACACCTAGATGAATGAATCCACCAATGATAAACCCCCCCCCCCCAAAAAAAAATAATAATAACCCCCTAGATTTACACTCTTAGAACCACTGGAGTAATGACATTGTGGCCTTGTCAGCAAAGAACTTAATAGTAGACAAAATACTGAACTAATTATACAAATTATTTAAATTTCAGTTTTTTATAAAAACATGTAGGGCAGTGTATATCCAATATGGAAAACAAACAAAACAATTCAACGAAAATTAAAGTTTGCAAAAAATGTTTATGAAGAATTTAACTAAAAAAAAAGGAACCAATTTATTAGAAATAATGAAGTGTTGGAAAGAGTTGGAATGGAAGATATCAACATGACCACGAAAAGGAGAAGATGGTGATATTTGAGACATGCCAAAGATAAGATTGCCCCATCAGACATGGTACTGGAGGTCAACTGGAAAAAGAAAAAGAGGTAGACCAACTGGAAGTTATAGAGGCACAAAAAATAACGGATGAGGCAATCACCCACGGCCTGGAGGTGCCACAATTGGAGGACAGGGGCAGGCAAGTGTGGTGTCGATTGTTCTCCGCCTCATGTACCTGACGGTATAGGGAGAAAGTAAGTAAGTAGGTAAGTGTATATATCCAGTAGTCGATGCACAAAAGTTCGTGCTCACAGATGCTGTAGGCTCAGGTGCACAAGGCTATCAACTGTGTTGCAAATTCAAATTTCATTTTCTTACAAAAACTCAGAGGATTTCTGCACTTATAAACAATATTTCTTTAGAGCAAGAACAAAAATTACAATAGTCTGGGATAACACCCTTCTGTCACATCTTACTCATATAATTTCTGTGGCTGAAAAACAATGTCTGCTTTGAGGTTGATGGGAAGAAGTAAATCTGGATGAGAATCAAAATGCAGGATGGGAACATTGTTGAAGGGAAGTCGGCGTGATGCGATGGCTCTGTGGATGAAAGGAAGAACCTGGAGACAGAAACAGAAATCCCTTTAATAAAGTAATTTTGTTGACGGTAAATGTTCTGCATCCAACTTTAAACAATTTAGACCAAACGCTTCAATCATGCCTGCTTATAAGATCCCTTTATCTTATTCTAAGTAAAATTTCCACAGCAACTAAAAGTCTGAAACAGGGCAAATAAACAGGGAAAAAACATCTTTTCACTAGTGCTAGTGAGGCCTAACTAAATGAAAGATGCACTACCAAAATAACAGAAATGTGTTTAAACCAACTGTGAAAACCATCAATAACCTAGAGCTATACAAAGAACAACTTCACTGTGAGTTCAATGTCTTTTAGTGAAGCTGGAAGTCTCAACTTTCTATCAGGGCATTTCACAGGAATTTCAAACACAGACGGCAAATAATCTGCATCTACCAAAACTCTTATCATATTATCAAATGTTTTTTATTGTCATTTTGTAGTATATAAAGAAGAAAAACTGAAACAAGGGAACTTCACAAGCATGTGGAATTCACCCCTGTCAGTGACTGTCAGTCTGGGGGTGATCTAATCACCTCTGACAAAATGAGAGTAAAACTTTCTTGTGGGAATTAATACCTACTTCATTATGAGGTTCCACAATGCATACAGGAAGCTTTTTGCATTTTCTTGGCTGTGCCATCAAGAATTTGATCTCAACTGAAAAAGAAGAAAGGAAGTGCCTATTTGCGACGCCGTGTTGTGATTAGTGCCAGTGCTAAATAAAACACTGTGCGTTAAATATCAAGCTTAATCTACCTTTCAATGTTGAAGTCAAACCATTACTTTATGAGTGTGGGAACGAATTCTGGTCCTGGAAGGTTTTGGTTTTTTCCCTTCTCTTCTTCCCGACTGAAAAACAATTTTCCCCCTATAATTATAACTAGTGGCTTTGTAGTTTTTTAAGTAGTGATGAAGCCTGCACATTCTGGTCTTGTCCTAAGAGGAGCTTTTACCTACAAAGTAGGCCTATACTTTTCCTTTTACCAATTTATGCCTGGCTTTCCTTGGCCTGTGAGTCTAATTACTATATTTTTTGTGGTTGTAATTTTACGCTCACGGGAAGGAAAAAAAGACCCTCCTGGACCGGGATTCCATGCCACGCTTGGAAGCACTGAACATTAGAGAATGTAGACAGTAGAGAATGTAGACAGCTAGTATTCGTTCTCTAGGCCTAATGTTAGAGAACGTAGACACTACCCCCTGCTAGTTAAAACGCTGAAGCCTAGATCAGGCGGTGTCATATGTGATGGCAAACTATAAAAAGCACGCATTACTTGCTCAAACTCAAACTCAAATGATTATGATTGTGAGAGTGGAACAAGACTACTTTTGTGCAAACAATGTCAGAAACAATTGTTAGATCTAGATCTACCAAATTTTGAGCGGAATAAGACAACGTCATCAGAAAAGGAGACAAATCCTAGGAGGTTTATCAAGAAACTGAGAAAGCTTCCACAATTCAGGCAGACCTACATTATTATTTATGTAGAAACGATGGCTACTAGTACCGGCTTTTCAATTAGCATGGGACCTAATCAGACTGCAGCGGTTCAAACAGCACAGGAGCTATTCAAAATGCGGCGTTTCAAATAGCACCTGCCAAGAAGAAATACCATGTACAAAAGTGCATGCTAATTGTTTTTTTGGGGGGATTTTTGTTTGTTTGTTTGTTTTTAAAAGAAATACAAACAGCTTTTTAAGTTCAGAACTGCATTTCAATAAAAAGAGATACATTATAAAACACATACACTGTGATTTAAAATTTCATTTTACCAAATTCCAAGGCAGTCACCAGAGCAAAGTAACCCCTTCACTATCAGCATGCCATTTAAGGTACATTTTCAGAGTTACTAGAAAGTCAGTTTGTTGTACTGCATTCCTCACTGAAATAGCTGATTTCTCACTAACAACACCACATATCTATACAGCATATTTTCCAAATCCATGCTTTATTGAATATTTCTTTCGCAAGGCTGGAATAAACATACATGAACAAGGGAAACCGGTAATTTCAACATGTACTATTTGACATTGAAGAAGAGAGCAAGGGCAGGCCGAGGCGTGAGCCACGGACTGTGGAAGAGTGTGAGCGTGAGTTGCAGTCGAGGCGCAAGAGAATTGTCAACCATAACGACAGAGCAAGTCGGATCGCCACAAGAGGTAGGTGTGTATAGTTAAACCACAAGCTATTTCGGAGAGAAAGGCACTAGAAAACGTTGAATCCTTCTGCTATCTTGGAAATATAATTGACAGAGAGGGAAGAACAGGTGCTGAAATAAAGTCCCGCATTGGAAAAGCACAGGCTGCTTTCATATCTTTGGATAGGATTTGGAAGACCAGAGATATCTCACTTCGAACAAAGCTGAGGATTTTTAATTCAAATGTGAAGTTGGCCCTGCTGTATGGATGTGAGACATGGAACGCATCACTGACTTGCATAAAGAGGATCCAGGTTTTCTTGAACAGGTGTCTAAGAAAGTTACTGAGGATCAGAAGGACAGACAGGGTCACCAATATGGAAGTGTTAAGGAAAACAAGACAGATCCCAGTCAGAGATGAGGTAGGAAGAAGGAGGTGGCGATGGAATGGACATACTCTCAGGAAGTCAGGAAGTCAGGAAGTCAGGCAGCTGCATAAGAAAGAAAGTCTTGGATAGGAACCCACAGGGTAAGAGATCAAGGGGAAGACTGCGTGGAACCTGGAGAAGAATCACAGAAATCGAAGTACAAAAAAGTGGGAAGACATGGAATAATATCAAGAGGCTAGCCCAGGATAGAGAAAGGTGGAAGGTGTTTGTCCGCAGCGTATACCCTGGTGCAGGGTGAGAAAGGCAATGATGATGATGATTTTGGCGAGGTGCTCTTTCTAGAGCCATTTAAGTGCTAGTGATGGCATCGAAAATAACAACGGACATGATCAAGCCATTCAGTGGCAATAGTGATGTTGTGGCTTGGTTGGCAAAGGTTAAACTCGTCGCGGGTTTGAAGAACATTCTGGATCTTGCGAAATTTGTACTGCTGTTCCTGGAAGGTAATGGACTGGCATTGTACTTACAGTTTAGTGAGCTCGAAAGATCACAATCAGACAATTGAAAAGCGTCTTCTAGAGCATTCACAGACAGCTCATTTATTGGGTTCAGTAAGTTGACACAGAGGAGGTGGGACAGTGAGAATGTTGATGTGAACGAAATAAGGAGGTTGGGAGGGTTGGCTGGATTTTCAGGCAGCGAACTGGATAGGCTGGTTGGGTTATAAATCCTTTGTAAAAGGATTCCCTGACCCGATATCGCGTGAGCTCCAACAGATGAGCCGGGTCTTCGAAGTTGAACTGTCAGAGGTAATAAGAGCTAGAATCCTTACAGCAAGCAAGACTGGAACGGTCAGCGTTGCGGCGGCAGGCGGAGCCATGGCAAATATAATGGGAAGCCACAGTCAACGCGTGAGGGCATTGAAAGGCTCTTGATATCGATGTGGTGGACCACAGTTTTGTAGTCATCGTGCTGACATTGTTTGCTACCACTGCAATGAAGTTGGCCAAACCTAGATCTAAGTACGGCTAGACTGGCAGTCTAGCCACTTCGGACGTAGATACTGAGTCTAGATCTAGATCTAGGTGCCCGGTTACCGTGTACGTGGACACTCCGGTTATGGTATAGAAAATCTGGCACTACTTGGATATGGTGGTCCCGACTTTTGTGACAGGGAAATTCTAGAATCTAGTTTTGACCCCAATGACGATTACTTCTGGTTTTAAGTCTAAACGATTACTTTTTGATTTGCGTGCCGATATGGAGAGATAGCCTTTCAAACCTTATTGCAAAACATCAAATCGTGGTCAAATTCAGGGGGGGCATGCCCCCCTGAAACACCCCTTGGTTTTTTTTTTTAAGTCAGGGAGGCAACCCCCCCCCCCGCCTTCTGTAAAACAAAAGTGAAATTTTACAGCTCATTTTGTAGGCTAGATTTTGATCTAGGGCAAAGAGTCTACATAACAAGAGGGGCCACTTCTCTTTGAGCCAATTAAAAAAGTGTCCTCAAAATTCGGTGGCGCCCTCTTTGCAAAAGCGCACCTTTAGCGAACAGAGTTATCCTACTTGAGTTTAAAAAATCAAAGTGAAACTATCAAGTTTTTGAATTAATTTCGGAAGAACGCTTTTTTAAAATGGTTACGCTGACAAAAAACCTCTTCCGGAGGAAAGGTTGATTGTTTTCTTCGTTTAATTTGACTTAAGAATGAAAGGTGAGAGGTCATTAAAATTTTTAAAAACTAAAACTCCGTACTGAACGAACCCGAACTGCTGATGAACAGCAGTCGATCTGCGCACGCAAGGAGGTGCTATTCCTATTCTTCTTCTGGAAAAACGAAAGAGAGCTTCAAAACAGACTGCAGCGCCATCTGAAGCAAAGAGCATACTTCCTGCGGACACTTTTTTGGCTGAGTGGCCCATCTTGTTATTTACTATCTTTGTCTAGGCTACTGATAAAACATACAACATTGATACTGACTATTTAAATCAGTATCGATATTTCAGTAGATCTAGATCTATTTCTAGGCCTACACAAATCGGGACCACCATATATCCAACCAAGTAGTGCCGAAAATCTAGATCTAAATCTAGATCTAGATCTAGATCTAGATCTAGACATCTAGATTCTAGATCTAGAAATCAAGACTCTAGATCTAGATCTAGATCTAGGCCTAGACTACTAAAAATCTAGATTCTAGATTAGATCTAGATCTAGACTAGAATCTAGATCTAGATCTAGATATATCTAGATGTAGATCTAGATATAGAATCTAGTTGATCAAGAGGTCAATACCGTCTCGGCGCTTTTTCGGTAGTTCCCACCCCGCAATTGTTATTCACGGGTTTTGGCCCCAGCCCCAAGAGTAGGGGGGTTTCAGGGGGGCTTGCCAGAGAAGATAACTTACCTATCTAGATGTAGATCTATGAGTCAAGGGGAAAAGTTAATTGAGCTGATAACCAAGTGCCAAGCGAAAGAAACACCCCTAGATCTAGAAATCTAGACCTGGAATCTCGAGAAATGTAGTCTACTTTCGGTCTCAGTCTCAGCAGCTGCTCTCTCTACTCTCTATAATACTCTATACTCTATATTATTCTACTACTAGGCTAGCCTAGATCAAGATCTAGACCAGTTGTTTTGCAGATTTTTTTTTGTCGCGACCAGAAAAATAAATGGCATTTCATTTTTAAAAACCCGCAAAAAATTACATACACGACTTACTAAAACAGTTGCTTATTGAAAATGTACCTAAGTCCCCTTATCTTCCCTGATTTGATGAAAATGCCCTTCTATGTTGAAACACGAATTCATCTAGATTAACTGGCTTGAGTAAATTTGAGTATTTTGTAATTTAGCAAGCTTAAAGATAACAATTTATTTGTCTATACAAAATGACCGCCATCACTGTCAAAATGTTAGTGAATCTGGAAAGATAAAAATATATTTTGAGCCGCTTGGACTGCAATCAAACAAAATATAAACAAATACCGGTTCGATTGCCAAAGGGAAGTAACTAGAATAAATAGGCCTAGATTTCTTTCTAGATCAAGTTCCTCAGTTCCTCAGAAGGAAACGACGAACTTGATGGAAAAACTACCAAACGACAAAAATTATGTTGACAAGGTGCAGCTTTGGGTAAAATTTTCCGTGCTTTTTCGCTTCTAGATCTAGATTCTATGTACACGGTAACCGGGCGGTGATCTTATACTTTAGCACGTTAAATTCCCAAAGTCTACTAGATTCTAGATCTAGATCTATATATCTAGATTAGATATCTAATCCCCGACTCAGACTCAGACCTTCAAAACTTTGAACTGGGTCTAAAAATGTGCAAACTACCATAATTTTGTCATGAACAGATCGTACAACAGTGGTTTTCAGTCTTCCATCGTGATTTTGGAAGCCATTGAGTATTTAATCTTGATGACATAGAATTTTGATCCAGATCTGATAGTGGTCGCTCGTTTCTGAAGTCTTCAGTTGAAGAATTTAACGTGCTAAAGTATAAGATCACCAACCGGGCACCTAGCCTTTGTGTCTATGTGCACGGTAACCGGCAACCGGGCACGTAGTCTCAGTGTCATGTACACAGTAACCGGGCATGTAGCCTCAGATATCTACGTAACCGGCAACCAGGCATGTAGTCTCAGTGCCACCCAAGGAGTTTACTGGTGCCACCAGAGACTATATAATTAAATAGGCCGTCGTTATTCGGACTCGAGTCAGAATAACATTTTTTCATATTCGGACTCGAGTCCGAATAAAAAAAATTCTTATTCGGACTCGAGTCCGAATATGAAAAAATTTTATTCGGACTCGGGTCCGGAAAAAAAGGAAGTGTCTTCGTTCTATAGTTCTAACGTTCAGTGCTTCCAATTTTCCGCCATTTTTTAGTCCCCCCCCCTTCCCCCCACACACACACACTTTTTCTGCCGAT
>NW_004797613.1:106789-108270 GCF_000002075.1 Aplysia californica
AGGAAGTTGGAAGTGATGTCATGCTGAACAAGAATCAGAGTCCGAATAACATTTTTTCATATTCGGACTCGAGTCCGAATAATCACTTCGAATTAAATAAATACTCTGTGGTGTCACGCACACGGTAACCGGGCTGTTCAGAACTCCAAGTTCAGTTTTTGTCATCCGGTTTTGCCTTCACCCCCACTCCTCCCCCGACTGTACTTTTAAAAAGAAAACTTTTGCGTATTTCTCAGAATTTGGTCTTCCACTCCTCTTCCCTTCCTGAAAGCAGCCTGCATTTCTGAGAACCAGCTGTTCTGCTTGGCCATGTCGTACAGTCGGTCTGATACCATTCTCTCCATTTAACTTTGATAACACAGGATGTGAGGCTTATCGGTCGAAACGACGTTAGTTCTGATGCTGGTTTGGCGGTCTTGAGGAGGGGGGCAATGATGGCGTCTATCTAGACTTGTGGGACATCTGCTGAGGGAGAAATGATAAAGTTAAAAATTAACAACAAAAATGTTAGAAGAGGAAAACCTTGCCAACTGCTATGGTACATATAGGTCACCACTTGGCGAATGAGGGACACAGTGAGTTCGCATTGTCATCCATTATGGACTGGGCTACAGACAGAACTTAAATAGTTTATAATTTTAATTACAGTGATGGCTCATCTCACACGATTTGTGTGTGAGTGGTGGGGGAGCTTATAAGTTATGAGGGATCACATGCTTGGAACCTCACCAGCAGCTGAAAAATTATCGTTACCAATAGGTCAAAATGGATAAATGAATGATTCATTCACTGGTGGGACTAACAATAACAACAGGACTATGACGGCTCATCCACTGCGTCAAGAACCAATACATAATTTATGACAAAGCGTCGGGCCTTGAGAGGTTTACGTGGCCATCTTAGACAGAAATCTTTTGTTTTTGGTTGACAAAATGGTGTCCACAGCTGCATTGGACAGGTGACTGTTTTACGCAGTGAATTTATAAAATAGCATAAAATGCAAGGCAGGGACCTAGAAAGTGGCCGTCGTGGCATGTTTGACTTTTGTATTTTAAATTAGCATCAAATTTTGTGTTCCCCCGTACTCTATACTTTCAGCTTTAAGTGCCAAGACTTCATACTCCCTTTCATGTCAACCGACTGTAACAACCATATTGACAAGAAAGCCATGCCATTTTACATTATTTTAAAATTATAACTACACTACGATAGCTTTGAATGCTTTGAATTTGTAGTAAATTTGACTGTAAGACTGATGAAAGATTTTAAATCTGGGATTATAGAAAAATGTATGAATCGCTGTTAAATATTTAATTTTGAAATGACTGAAATTGCTTTGTTGGGTGCTGTAATTTTTAAAAAATAAACATCTCAAATGGGGTATGAATTGTTGATTTAACCCTTTCACTGCAGTATAATCGTACCGATATTTCACCACTGTATATCTCATACACCGGTACAACCGGGGAGGAGGGGGGGGG
>NW_004797613.1:108370-131046 GCF_000002075.1 Aplysia californica
AATGGCTGAAATGGCAGGGGTATATAAGGGAATTAAGGGAGCATGAGGTGCCAAATTCGATGATCGTCGAAAAACCAAGTTGCATTTCGTTTAACAATTCGCCGTCTGACTTTTAAAATGTTCAGCTCCCATAACTCATTATTATATATATATAACTCATTATTATTATATATATATATATTTATATATATATATAAATTTATAGCTGTAGACCGATATTTTAACCCTTTCAGTGCGATTTCCAACAGTCGTCCATATACGGGTGCAAGGCCAAATTCGACGATCGTGGAAAATCAAATTGCGTTACGTAGCTCGTGTGGCTTTTAAAACTAGATCTATCAGCTGAAGGACTACATTAATTTTTCAGTCATTATTCGAAATCGGGGGAAAAAAATCTGTTCTGTCATGTCTTTTTGTACAGTAGCGAAAAATTGTGGGGGTTTTCTGATTTAGTGCATGGTACTCCTGGGGTTTGCTAAGAATGTTAGGGTTGGCACTAAAGGTTAAAGATCATCGTCACCTCCATCTTTCTCTTTCTTCATTTGTCACCCTTCTTGGGTTGTTTTGTTGGTTATTCTTCTTGTTTTTTTGTTGTTGTAGTTGTTTTTTGTGTTGTTGTTTGTTTGTTGTTGTTTTTTGGGGGGGCTGGTTTTTTTTGTTGATATTTCAGCTTTTACTAAGTTTTGAATCCCCCCCAAATGAACCCACCTTTTCGTGGTGGGGGGGTTTAGTACTCTTCGAATAGGAAAAGAAAAAGAGGAAGCTAACGGGTCAAGGGATGACCCCGAAAAGAGACATATTACTTTACTATCATGTATCTTTCTCTTGCTATTTATTGTTTTTATTGTTTTACTTTATTACATTTATTAACTTTTCTTTTCTCCTCTCTCCATCGACAACCTTTTTTTCACCTGGAGTTGGGACGGGTATTGGTGGGGTGGAAAGCAGAGGCTCATTGTCAGCACTGTACTGGAGGTGACTTTACGTAGGGAATACCCAGCTACATACATGTATTAATCATGCACTTATCGGAGAGCCCTATGACTGCGGAGAAGGTGCAGAGACCATTTACGTCTTGCTTCTTGACAACATTAACCCTCTGGGATCTGCCATGCCTTCCACTGCCCCCATCTCTCCGATGAGAGGACTCAAGATTGCTCTGGGAGGGGGGTAAATCTAGCTTCCAATTGGTATTATTATTACTATTAGTATTATTATTATTATATTACAATTTCTGTACTTCAGCAACACACAGCAACTATTCTCCTAATAGCGTCTTTCTCTTCTTTATCTCCTCAAACAACTTCTCAATATAATACAACAGACACCAACATACCCATTCATTTTTCTTACAATCTCTCTGTGATGGAGTTGGGTTTTTGTTTGTGGTATTGCACTGCCACTGCTTTATCTCCTACCCCGGGATGGAAGGAAAATCACAGAACCACCAGTTTTTTATGCTATTCACGAATGATAGAATCCCATACGAGCTGAGACGCCGCCTCAGTAATCAAGGTCTCCCCCTGGTCTTACTGGGCAACCAAGCTGGCCTGGTGGATGGTTATTGGAAGAAAAAGAAAATCAGAAAGCAGAGAAAATGGAAAAACAAGAAGAAAACACCCCCTGCAACTGGCAACGGAAAAGAGAAGCTTATAGACTTCAATATTCTTCTGGCAAATGTCTGTGGCTTGGACAAGAAGAAAACACAATTGGGGAAAGTTTTGTATGAAAAGAAAGTCCACATTGCTCTATTACAGGAAACTCTCCATTTATACTGTGACATAAACATCACTGGGTATACCCCTTATCCATGTAAATGTGAAGGTTGCCAAGGGATTATGACCTATATCAGAAATGACATCCAGGGTGAAGTAGAGCTCCTTAATTGGCACCCCACAGACACTTATGAAGTCACCCTGTGGTATGGCAACAGCAAGCTCATACTTTATAACATCTATTGTCCCCCAAGTAACACTCTGAACTTCATGGAACAGAGCACTATCTTTAAGAAGACGGTCATAGCTGGTGACCTTAACGGACACTCCCCCCTTTGGGGCTATGCTGACCAAAACAACACAGGTAAGAGGATTGAAAAACTATGTCAGTCCTCTAACCTCATCCTTCTTCAAGATGAAGATTCAATCAAAACACTTCTTCATAAGAGACATGGGACCCTCCACAGACCAGATCTCACCCTGGTCTCTGCTGATTTACACAACTGCTGCAGTGAAGAGGTGCTAGATTGTATATCTAGTGACCTTCGTCCCGTTCTCACCAAAATCAGTATACTGAAACACAGACAAAGGAAAAGAAGAATCGGTTGGAACTTCAAAAAGGCAAACTGGGATCTCTTCAGAAAAACAGCTGAGGACACCGTTAAACTGGATGATCTAGACAATAAATGTATAGACGCCCTTAATAGTGAACTCACCTCCACCATTTTAGATGCTGCAAAGAAGAGTATCCCACAGGGGTTCAGAACCAACAATAAACCCTTTTGGAATGAGTGCTCCAAATGCCAGACATGAATATGAGAAAGATCTAAAAAATATGGACAAGAAAATTAGATACAAAAAGGCCGTAGCACAGGCTAAACTTGTCACCAAGGAATCTAAGAAGGAAGCCTGGACTCAGAAGTGTGAGGGACTCAATTTACGTCAAGGTGGACGTGAAGCTTGGTCACTTCTAAATAACCTCACTGGCGAAAAAAGGAAAGAAAACCCCAAACCACTACACACAGAAACCGAAGTTCTCACCAGCGAGTTCAAAAAAGCCGAACACTTCAATAAACATTTTGCCTCCGTTAGCAAAAGCAGCAAAAGGAATGATCTGGACAGAGGTCTACTGAGTGTTCTGAAAGGAAAAAAGAGAGATTTGATGACACCGAGTATATTCCAGGACTTCTTAACTAAGCGAGAGTTGGACTGTGCAATCAAGAAACTGAAGAAGCGAAAAAGTCCAGGTCCTGATAAAGTACACAATGAGATGCTACAAAACCTTGGTGAAAAAGCCAAATTGCTACTTCTTAAGCTCTACAACAGAACATGGACTGAGGGAAATCTGCCTAAAGCATGGAAACTAGCCACTATAAACCCAATCTTAAAGAAAGGAAAGAAGGCAAATGACCCTAAAAACTACCGCCCAATATCACTCACGTCCTGTATTGGTTAGGCTCTCGGACTCGCAACCGTAAGGTCATGGGTTCGAATCCCGTCAGGGGCCCGACGTTGTGTCCTTGGGAAAGGCACTTTGCACAAATTTTCCTCACTTCACCCAGGTGGAAATGGGAACCCAGCTATAGACAGAGAAAGATCTTGTCAGTTTGATAGTGTTTGAGCGCGTGAAATCCGCAGCTTGCACTGTATGCTTCCGCGGAAGCTGAGAATGTTTCGGAGTGTTCTATGGTCTGCTGGGGTAATAATATAGTGTAAAGCGCATAGAGCCTGCTGTTGAGCGGGAATATGCACTATACAAATGCTGTTTATTATTATTATTATTATTGGCAAGTTCTGCGAAAGAATCCTCAATTCTCTTTTACAAAGGTTTAAAAACCTAATGATTTCATTCTGAAATTCCTAGAAGCAGTGCTCCACATTCCCTCCTTTGGACTCGACACCTTTTTAACGCGTCGTTCGAAATGTTCTGTGGTGCCCTTACACATGGACCTGTTAAACCACGAGTCTTTAAAGCCACATACACTGTACATGTTCACTAAGAAGTGGCTTCTAGAGACAATAGAGTGGGGTGCCCAATAGACAGCATTTTTGGAGTTACCATATCCCCCAGGGTGAAAATGGGCTTTGCACTAAACCAAATGTCATCAAGGAAATGATCCCTCTTTACAAGACAATCGAGGAATCATGAACTCATTGTCATGCTCTAATCCATATCATCTCGGCCTAGCGAAGACGAACATGGTATAGCCGTAGGTTAAGATCTACCATGAGAATGCAGACTGTTGATGTGTAGGAAAGTCCTAGCTGCAGATCGTCTTCGAAATGTCTCATGGGACTCAGCACTCTGGTGACGTTTTTTTTTAAAAAGGGCTGTGCATGGTGCGTGTTCGACCTGAAGTGGTCATTTTTTTAAAAAGATTTTTAGTTCTGATTCGTTATAGATCCAAACTGACGGAACCACTCTACTCATGATGCCAAAGGTCTTGAGGGCTCCTAAGCATTCTCTCCATGCCGTGCGTAGAACTTACGAAATGTCAGGGATTGTGAGTTTGTGGAGAGGTAATGATCAATACAAAAAGCTATCGGCTCTTTACTAAATGTAGCCATGATCTCAGTTGGCAAACAAAATTTTGGAAAAATAATATCTGCTGACTTCTGTTGACTTGTTAGACTGCTGTAGCTTGCAATTTGGCGCGATTGTTGTTTAAGTTTTAGTGATAGGCCTAATATGAACTGGTGCGTCATGCTATGAAAATGGCGACAAGGTTGAAAATGGGTTGTTTTTTTTAATATGGGATATAGAGCAAAACCATTCAAAGGACTTATCTAAAATACATATCAGAAAAATTCCTTTTGGCTTTCAAACGTTATGTTCAAATCTGAAAAGCAAAACTTCAGTATGGAGGGAGATATTTACAAAACAAGTTGTGAAGTTTTTTTTTGATCACCCTGTATATAGACAATTGGATGGAAAGAGCGAATTCTACAACACAAAAACAAAGCGAGATGTGTTGTTTTTCTTACACACTTCGTACGAGACCTGATGCGTCGATTCGGAACGCTTGTGTCAGTTCTATACACGTTGTTAACATTGTTTATAGCTTCTTCTACCCGAGTCTTGTCTATGGACAATTCCATTTCTTCATTTGTCTTTCTATTGATATATTATATAGTTTGATGAGAAGCGCAAGCTTTGTTACCGATGTGCGAGACAAAGCCAACTTGTAGAATCTGAGCATTTGTTCAGCCTTAGTTCTTTCTAGTTATTTACATCATTACGTCTTGTTCTCATGAAGGTTTTGTTAGTAGATGAATTTATCTCACCGTTTCTCTTTCTACCAGTCTCTTACAATAAGCGAACAATTATCAAAAGATTGTGGGGGGGCTCTGGTGGCATAGAGGTTAAGGTGTTCGCCTCTCATTCAAAGGTTCTGGGTTCGAATCCGGGTTGCGACCGAAAAATGTTCTTCTCTAACATTGTCTTCTTTCACCTCCTTTCCTGCTCTCTAGCAATACTCTGCCGTCTGCTTTCATCTCCACTTTCTGCCCCCACCCCCTCGCCTCCTTTGCGCCCTCCTCTAGGCTCCTTACTCTTTCTGAGGTCTTTCTACTGCTACTCCTTGTCTCCTTCTTATTTCTCTTTTTCAGCCACACCCTTGATTTTCTGGTAGGAAAGATCTACACCAAGTCTTCTCAGACAAGGGCGAGAAATCTTGGAGGTCCCGTGTGCAAGTTGCGCACGTTAAAGATCCCTTGGTGGATCGATAAGAGTAGGCTTCGGCCACCACCCGCGCAAAATTCAAAATTTCCTACCAACTGAAAATGTTTAACGTGTCCCGCGCACTCATATGACCTTATGCAGTTGCGAGCGCCATAAAACACTTACACAAAAAATGTTTTGAAAAGATTGTGACCTGTGATGTCCTGCACAGGATAGACCAATTTTCTTCAGTGTATGTGGTACATACAGTTAGCAGTCAAGGGGTTAAAAAACATGGTTCAAAACTCCACATTCTTATAGAATAAGTTAAATAAAATGAGACAAAACCAAACCATAATAGTAAAACTCCAGGAGTAGACTAGTCTCTATAACTACAAAAAAAAGACACGAAAGAAATTTCTTTTTATGTCTCTGTGAACGCTTCTTTCGAAATGAACAATGTATTACTGTTGATTTTTTATCTATGCACATTGTATGTCATACTAATATTTATCTTTTTATAACTTTAAATATGTCAGCTTTAATTTTCTCTTCATATTAAAACTTTAAAGTTCATTTCTAGTGTTTTTACCTTTCCTGCTCAAAGACAAGAAAGTATTTTGTTATCCTATCTTCATTTCACTCTCACATAGAGCAAAGCAGCTGTGTGGGCAGTGGCCTGGTGCAAGCTTCCATGTCTGCTGTCTCTTGAGAGAAAGATTAGCAACTTGGGTGTGCCACCTCTTGGCTGTCAGCCTCAGATAGGCCTACTTCTCTTATCACACCATATATATGCAGCTTTTTGCCTTGAACGCTGCCGATGTGAAGCCCTAACACAGCCAACCGCTATATGATATGAAGAATCCAAAAAGATGAGGCAAAGGAAATGATGGAATTTAGAGAACAATAAGAAGATTCTTGAACTGAGCTTTCAATATGTGCCTAACCAGTACACTGCAAATGCCGATCCTGTTTTTAACTTAGATAAACCTATTTTAACATTTATTTTGTAGTCCACCTCTTGCCTAGTTTTTCAAGTTAGAAGAAAGTCTTTAGGGTCCTTATTTCAACTTTACTGTTCGCAAGATTGTGTCAATTTTGTCTAATGGCGCAATGAACAGAAAATTTGACATCCTTTAATCTCTTGTTTGAAGAACAATTAATGTAGCCTACAAGGTTTAGATCTAATGATTCTATGTTTCCACAGGTTGCAAAGAAGAAAGATGCTTACCATAAAGCAATGGTGCATACTTGCCTTTGTTGTGCGCTTGGCAATGATTGCATATGGTCAGTGGCAAGATGCTAACATGGCAGTGAAGTATACCGATGTGGACTATTACGTCTTCACTGATGCAGCAGAGTATGTCACAAAGGTGAGACTTTTAGATTGACACTGAGTGTCATAGGCGTTTATGTTCAAATGTTTTGTTTCTTTATTTTCGATTCATAGTACATTGAATGAAAGGGTTTTATTTTAGAGTTTAGAAATATACATGATTTAATTCTGAAAATCTATTTATATATATATATATGTATATATGTATATCTTTTAATTTTGTGAAGTGATTTGATTGCATTCTAATTACTAATTTAGCACTTTTGTTTTGGGCTTGGAAGTTACTGTGGAGAATAAATCTTTTTGTGCGCTGAATTTGTATATATTTGTTTATTTGTTTTTAAGCATAATCCTAACAATTCTATTCAATGTTCTAGGGAGAGTCTCCATACTTGAGGTCGACATACCGCTACCCTCCCATCCTGGCTTGGATCCTCACACTCAACATCTGGCTGTCTCCTGTGGCAGGAAAAATCATCTTTGTTGCCTTTGACATTCTGGTTGGGTCCCTCATCTATAAAATTGTACGCAAATCAGGCTGCCAGGAGAACATGGCCAAAAACTGTGCCCTGGCGTGGTTGTTGAATCTGCTCCCGGCAACAGTGTCAAGCCGAGGCAATGCGGAGTCTGTCATGGCGTTCCTAGTGCTGCAATCTCTGGACTACCTCATCAATGGGAGGACTGTACTGGCTGCAATCTTTTATTCCTTATCCGTCCACTTCAAAATCTACCCTGTCACCTTTGCTTTACCCATCTATTTGTATTTGGGGAAAAGTCATTCGTCTATGGTAAGTGACAAGAAAGCATTTGAAAAATTCCCAGCAATACTGTATGTAAAATAGTGCCTTTAAATAGAATTCTCTACTTTTCAAGCCAAGATTATGCTACTGAAGGCCATAATTCTGTCAGATCAAGAAGAATAACAATGTGCAGTAAACGTCATGTGGTAGCAACAAGTACTGTTATCTACTTGAGCCCTATTTCATGCATGTCTTGTGCCAAGGATATCAGTTTATGAAAGACAAAATTCTGGGTTGCCGGTACTCCATCGTTTTCTCTTCCTTCTCTTTATTGGACAGAACATTTTGTCGACTGTCTTTCTCTTTTGTCCATTTGTGGTGGTGTTACGGCTTTTTTTTAAAAAGTGTTTTACGGCGCTCGCAACTGCATAAGGTCATATGAGCGCACGGGACGCATTAAACTTTTCATGTTGGTAAGAAATTTTGAATTTTGCGCGGGTGGCGGACGAAGCCTACTCTTATCGATTGTAGACCACCAATGGATCTTTGACATGCGCAACTTGCTCACGGGCCCTCGAAGATTTTTCGCCTTTGTCCGAGGAGGCTAGGTGTAGATCTTTCCTACCAGAAGATCAGGGGTGTGGCTGAAAGACAGCAGTAAGAAGGAGCTGAGGAGTAGCAGTAGAAAGGCTGCAAAAAGAGTCGGGAGCCCAGAGGAGGGGCAAAGGAGGTGAGGGGGAGGGGGCAGAAAGACGAGACGAAAGCAGACAACAGAACATTGCTAGAGAGCAGGAAAGGAGGTGAAAGGAGACAATTTTAGAGATGAAAATTTTTCGGTTGCTACCCGGATTCGAACCTGGGACCTTCGAATGAGAAGCCAACACCTTTACCTCTAGGCCACGAGAGCCCCCTGTTACGGCTTTAATTGAGCATGTGGACACAAATGGGGTACAGTGGAAAAAATTGAAATGGTCTGTCTCTGAAACAGCTAATGTTAAAATTTGCATCCTTTGACCGTGAGCCCTACATGGTTAGTTTTTGTTTTTTTATGATGTCCCTTAACAGTATTGAAGCTGGTACAGAAAACTGGGATTGGTGGAGAATAGATAGATGGAGAGAGGGGGGGATGTCAGGTGGTGTAAACTGTACTTTCCAGTTTTCGACTTGTAGCCAAAGTATGGAGTGTTGTAGTACTAAATAAGAACATTTCAACTTTTGACTGAAAACTACATTTTTTATTGCTTTATTAATTTTTTAATTTTTTCCTACAATTGCAAGTTCATTGTAGAAAGCAATTATTCATTTATTGTCTTAACTTTCTCATGTTTCAGAAAAAGGATGAAGATCCTAAAACTCCAGTGCCATTCTCCCGAAAAAATCTCCGCGCCATCTTACTGCCATCCCCTGAGTGCAGATTGTTCATCGGTGTGGCCTCACTTGTTCTTGGGGCTTTGACTGGAATCTGCTTCTTTCTGTAGGAAATTGTGCTCTTTGAAAAAGTAGAAGGAGAGATATTCTGATTGATAGCATCATATTTTGAAGTTACAAGGAAGATTCAAATAGATATTCTATCTAGTCCTAATTTTTTTTTATTAAAGTCACTCCGACTCACACAGTTGTGGTTTCAGTTTGAAAAGATGCTCAGATTAATACTGTCTCTTTACATTTTTTTTCTTAAAAATCAAACTAAAATGCTCAGTGGTTTTGGACGATTCTGGCAAATAAGTGAAAAGATTTGGAAAAAGTTTGTATTTTTCATGCCAGATCAGAGTTTCATCCTCTATTCCACCACAAATGCCCAAGCAAACTGCTATTTTGTGCTATATGGTAGAGTCTGAATACCATATAATTTGTTTACAGGAGAAGACGGAAATGGTAACTACTAATGCAACAGTCTGATTTTGTTATTTTTGTCTTTTATTATAATGTGTTTAATGTAGAAAAACACTGATTTTTAACTAAAGACTACGCTACAATAGTGGTCGCTCGCTGCTTTAGGTAGTGTTAAAAAAATCCCCCAAAATTCTGCTGATGACTCTTTTAATAATTGTATGTTTGATCGGGAGTGTTAGTTGGCTACATTGTTAACTAAGGGCGAGAGGAAATATTGTTCTAAATGAAACTTTACTTGAAAAGTTAATCAAAATGTTTTTATCAGCATTGGTGGCTATGAATATGAAGTTGTGCGTTGATTTTCAATAGCTCTTTTCTTGTGATGAACTGACTGGAGCAGATCGCCAAGTCTGACTTTGTTGATGATGTTTCAGGCTGAAGGGCTAGAACTCAGGTGGCTGCTGGATGGGAAAAGTAAAAGTTGATGATGCGGTGCAGTTATTGTGAATTTCCTGGGGCAGTGACTGACAGTCTGGCTTTGCTGTTCTTCCACAGCTATGGCAGGGTGTTTTTGTACGAGACCTACTTTTATCACATTGTACGAGGTGATATAAAGCACAACTTCTCCCCATACTTCTATCTCCTCTACCTGCTCTCGGATCCATCTGCTGGCCTGCCACTGTGTCTGAGACTCTTGGTAAGTTGGATGGTAATAATAATAATAATAATAAATGACTTTTATATAGCGCTCAACCCCGAATAAAGTGCACAGGCACTGAGCGCTTTACAATACAGTACAACATACAACAGTAACATGAAACGTTGTGTTCTGACTAAAGAAAATTATTTCAAATATTCATCTAATTAATTTAAAAACAGAAACGACTTCAGCTGACATTTGAATGAATCAAAAGATTTGATTTCTCTCAACGTACTTGATAAAGCATTCCAGATCTTGGGGCCTTGGTATTCAAATGCCCTTTCACCCATTGTTTTAAGTTTCATAGATGGTAAAATAAATTTATTTTTGTCAGCTGATGACCTTAGACTGCGAGTTGGAATGTACAGTCTTAACAGATTTGATAAATATGATGGTGCATTATCATTCAAACATTTGTGACACAGGGTGGCCAACTTGTACACAATCCTTTTCTCAACAGGAAGCTGATGCAAAGTTCGTAAAAGAGGTTTAGCAGAGTCTCGCTTTCTTTTCCGTAAAACTAAATGTGCAGCATTGTTTTAGACAGTTTGAAGTCTTTTTACTTTCTCCAGTGATATTCCTGATAACAAGGAGTTACAATAATCGAGTTTTGATCAAATTAAGCTAGTTACTAGTAAAGCAGTGTACTTGGTATTGATCAGATAACGTATTTTACTAATTTTTCTTATTTCTAAATACATGCAGCTGATCAGATGATTTACCTCAGCCGACATTGACAAACTGGAATCAAAATAGATGCCAAGATTCTTAATTTTTCTTTAAAATAAAATTTTTGCATCACCAATTGTAATGTGGTCATGGTCAACCTCTTTAACAGACTTTGCATTGCCTTCCAGAATGACTTCTGTTTTATTATCATTTAACATCAATTTATTTTTGTTCATCCAGTTTTTCACTAAGGCAATACAATTTTTAGCACAATGGACAAGTTCATCTAAGTTGGTAAACAATGTTGAACCATAAATTTGGGTATCATCAGCACAGAAATGGTATTTTAAGTCATATTTAACTATTTCCTAGACAAGTGGTTGAGTATAAACAAAGATAGTACAAGACAAGATGGGTCACTCAGCCTAAAAAGTGTCCGCAGGAAGTATGCTCTTTGCTTCAGATGGCGCTGCAGTCTGTTTTGAAGCTCTCTTTCGTTTTTCCAGAAGAAGAATAGGAATAGCACCTCCTTGCGTGCGCAGATCGACTGCTGTTCATCAGCAGTTCGAGTTCGTTCAGTGCAGAGTTTTAGGTTATTTATACTTTAATGACCTCTCGCCTTTCATTCTAAAGTCAAATTAAACGAAGAAAACAATCACCCTTTCCTCCGGAAGAGGTTTTTTGTCAGCGTAACCATTTTTAAAAAGCGTTCTTCCGAAATTTATCCCAAAACTTGCTAGTTTCACTTTGATTTTTAAAAACTCAAGTAGGGTAACTCTGTTCGCAAAGAGTGCGCTTTTGTGAAGAGGGCGCCACCAAATTTTGAGGACACTTTTTTAATTGGCTCAAAGAGAAAAGTGGCCCATCTTGTTATGTACTATCATTGGTATAAACGATGAACAAAACTGGACCGAGGACTGAGCCCTGGGGGACCCCATACTTAAGAGCATGATCTGATGACTTTTAAGCCCTTTAATAAAAACAGATTGGTAACGATTTGACAGTCAGGTAAGAAGAAAACCAGCTAAGGGCAGTCCCGGATAATCCAAAAGACACTTATTGGTGTTATTTGAAGTTCTTAGCAGCTTGAACTTTTGACTTTTAATTTGGGCTATTATGTTAATTCATGCAAAATTCTTGGTCTGGCCTGGTTTTGTCAAGGTTTGCGATTATAATACTGGTCTTTATTCTTTCCTTGAATTTATACTTTCTCCTCATTCAGGTCTTTATCCATCTTTGTGTTCTGACTGTCTGCTAATACAGCTTTCTCTTCTGTTTTTGTAATCCCGCTGTCTCCTGATTTCAACTTTTTCTGTTTTTGTATTCCCACGTTCTGCTATAGAACTATTTTTTTCCTTTCGTATTGTGTTCTTATTCAGGGGGGGGGGCTCTCGTGCTCTTGTAGTTAAGGTGTTCGCCTCTCATTCAATAGGTCCCAGGTTCGAATCCAGATAGAGACAGAAAATGTTCTTCTCTAAAATTTTCTCTTTCACATCCTTTCATGCTCTCCAACAATGTTCTGTTGTCTACTTTCGTCTCCACTTTCTGCTCCCACCCCATCACCTCCTTTGCCCCCTCCTCTGGGCTCCTGGTTCTTTCTACATTCTTTCTACTGCTACTCCTTGGCTCCTTCTTACTGCTGTCTTTCAGTCACACCCCTGATCTTATGGTAGGTAAGATCAAACACCTAGCCTTCTCGGATAAGGGTGAAAAAACTCGTAGGTTCCTTGTGCAAGTGGCGCCTGTAAAAAATCCCTTGGTGACCCAAAATCTATAAGAGTAGGCTTCGGCTGCCACGCGGGAAAAATTCAAAATTCCCTACCAACTGGAAATATTTGATGTGTCCTGTGCGCTCATATGACCGTATGCAGTAGTGAGCGCAGTAAAGCACTTACTAAAATTCAGTTATTTATTCTGTCTTTCTATTCCGTTTGTCTGTAAGTACTGCTTTCTGCTGTCTTTGTATTCCTGCTGTATGTTACTTCAGCTCTCAATTTTATCTTTTCATTCCTACCCTCTGCTGATACAACTCTTTATAAATTGATTTGCTTTTCTCTTCTGTATTATTCTGCTGATTTTCCTTTTTCTCTTTGTATTTGTACTGTCTACTTATTCATTGTATGCTTTGATTGTTAATTGTGCTCTGTTGCTACTGTTGGTTGCTGTAGCTTAGCCTGTCTATCTGAAACCACCAGTTAGATGGCTTCTGTTTACATTTTTAAATGGTTAAAAAGTGTGAAATTTGACGAACATGATTTTTTTTTTTTTAAATCATTCTCTATTCTGCCTTTATATTTCTACCGCTTCTTATTGCAGCAGGTGGCTAATGGACACCCAAATGTGGCTTGCTCCTTCTACCTCTTTTAAATGTTACTGTTGTTTTAATCAGTGTCCTGAGAAAATGTTGTTTCAGAATACTCTCAGGTCTGCTGTTGTAACAGTATAGATTGTGAGGCGCATAGAGCTTGCTGCTGAGCGGGAATTTGCGCTATACAAAAGCTATCTTTTTTATTATTATTATTATTAAAATGTGGCTTTTATTTTGCTGACTTTCTTGTAAACTGTGAGTCTGAAAACTAACGGTGCTCGTCCTACTGTTTGTGTGTTTGTCCTCAGCTGTTTGTACCACAGGTTCTGCTCCTATTTGCTATATCCTGGAGGTTCCAGCACGACCCGCCCATAAGCTGGTTCCTGTGTACATTCTGCTTTGTCATGGCCAACAAAGTCTGCACGTCTCAGGTATCTCACTAGGACATTTGCAATCGATCATTACAGTTGCAGCCTTTTGATTATTTAGCAATCAAACCATGTCTCTTGTTCTTGTGGTTAGGTGGTTGGACTCACAACTGAAAGGTCTTTGGTTCAAACCCCATCAGGGGCCTAATGTTGTGTCTTTGGGAAAGGTAATTTACACAAACTTCCCTCACTTCACCGAGGTGAACCAGCTATATAGCCTTAGGCTGTGGAAGATCTTATCTTTCTTGTAGTGTTTGAGTGCCTTACCGGATGCTTGCACTGTATGCTTTCCGGGAAACCAAGAATGTTTCTGAGTGTTCTAGAGTCTGAAGGGTACTAACAATTATAGAGCAAACAGAGCATGCTGTAAAGCATGTGTATGTGCTAATATATAAATGCAATTGTTATTATTATCATTCATCTTCTTCTTATTATTATTGTTCTTCTTCTTCCTCTCTCTTCCTCCTCCTCCTCCTCCTCCTCCTCCTCCTCCTCCTCCTCCTCCTCCTCCTCCTCCTCCTCCTCCTCCTCCTTCATCTTCTTTTTCTTCTTCTGCTTCTTCTTCTTCTTATTATTATTATTATTATTATCATCATCATTATTATTATTATTATTATTATTGCTATTATTGTTGTTATTATTTTAATCAAACTGTCTTCTGCAGTATTTCCTATGGTACCTGAGTCTACTGCCTGTGATTATCCCAAGTCTGAAAATAAATGCTCTGAGGGTTGCCCTGCTTGTTGTCCTGTGGTTCCTTGCTCAGGTGGGCTCAAAGTTTAGTCTTAAATAATGTCTTAGTAGGTGAATTAGAGGCAAGGGAGGTAAGGGACAATAGAAGTATTTATACAATATATATAAGTATAAAAGAAGTTGTTTTCTTAGTAAGGATGCTATTTAAAAATAAATTTGGGGTTTGAATTAGGCATTACTTTTTGTTCGGACGTAATTGTTGTGAACCCTTCTTATTTATTTATTTGCCATTTCAGTGTGCAGTAACTTTGAGCACTATATTTTGAATTCTTTTTTTATCAAGCTAAAACATGCTTCCCCAAAATGAAATTTATTTTTTTAAATTTATAAATTCAACATTTACATCATTAGGCACTATTTGAATGGAGTCAATAGAGTAAAAAGTCTTCTTGGATACTGATTATCATGTTTCCAATATTTAGGAGTAACAACACAACATAGCTTCCATAATCTATGTTTTGGATTTACTTGGAAAATGCATGTCTTTACAGGAATTTGTTTTGGTCTGTGTATATCAATGTAGCAGAGAGATTTATTATACAGTCTAGCACCGATAGCTCAGACACACGAAACTTGAATTCGTGGAAAGAATAGCTCGAACAGTATGCCATTCCCTCACTGCCCCACTCTATTTTCTTTGCTTTGGCAACACCGTATTCTCTATCACCGGTACAAATGTGTTGAATAGCTCATCCCAAAAGTTTGATCAAATCTTTTCTCGAAATTGTCGCAAATTCAAATAGCTTATATGCCCAATGGACCCTATGGTGCACAAATTATGTTTATGTTTAGGTGCATGTTTGTGTATGTGTGTGTTTGGTGGTTTGAAGGTGAAGTTGAGGATAGAGAAGTGATAACATGAGAGGGATGGGTGACATGCTCTGATCATGGGTTGGATACTTCGTCAGAATCACGAATTGACACAAGAGCAATTTTTTGTTTGTCGTAGAGCTCATCAGCAGCACTCTCTTCCTTTCTCTTGCTTCAACACCAAACAAAGCACATGTACTCTCTTTTGATTAATACTGGGTACTTTTCCTGGTGGCAAAGAGGAAAAAAGTTTATTGACTGAAAGTAGAAATCAAGTGTCAAAATTTAGCAGAGGTTGACAAGACGTCGTCCACGAAGACAGAAATTTTAAAAAGGTTTGGGATCCCAAAATCAATCCTCTACATTTCTCTAAAATTCAAATGCAATAAAAACTGCCAGTGTTGGGGACACCCAACAGAAATTATACGCACTTTGCCGAATTTGAGAACATGAAGCTGGCATTGTATCTATGGTTCCAGCAAGCTCACATTATACTGATATAGTTACTGCCCTTAAATTCTTTGGACTAGTGGTTAGGCTCTCAGATTCTCAGCCGTAAGGTCGTGGGTTCAAATCCCAGAGCGCATGATGGGCAGCTGGAACTGTATGCTTCCCAGAAGTGGAGAATTTTTCTGAGTGTTCTAAGGTCAGCTGGGATAATAATTATTGTCCAAATCTATTCCCAGTGAAATAAGGCTGTTATCATGGTAACTTGTTGAAGATAACAACTCATCCTTCCTACTATTTCAGGGTCTGTGGCTTCTCTCAGCGTACTATTTGGAGTTCATGGGTCACAACACATACATATGGATCTGGGCTGCAAGCCTCCTGTTCTTTGCAGCTAATGGACTGATCGCATCCAACGTCATTGACAGCTACCAGCCAGTGTGATGTTCTTTGTTCTTCTGAGCAGTTCCCATGAACTGATATGACCGAGGAGCAAGAGGCTCAGAGCAACAGGGCTGACAGAACTTTTGTCTCCTATTTTTAACATAGGCTACTTGTTCAAAACATAGAGAGCTGTGTCTCTTTTTTTACCTTAAGTCTATCAACTGCCTCCTTTGTTCTATAGTTGGAAATGCCACTTTCCTTGTGGGAGTACAAAGACGATGATGATTTCAGTGGGTGTTTGTTGATAATGATAAAGTGATTGTCTTTTTATCATTCTGACATAAGGAGGGTTGAGGACTAGTCTTCGCATTTATTCTTTTAACTCAAAGAAACATTTCTATTGTATAATTTGAGGGAATAGAAATTTAGGAGGTATGTTTGTAAAGTTGTTGTTTTTTTTATATTGTTTTTTCTTTTCCACCTTCTTGTTCATTCTTACAAGAGCGAAAACTATCCTGAGCTTTCATTTTTAACAAGAAGAGTAATCAAAACGAATTGAATTGCATGACAAAATTCCTGTTTTATCTCCCTTGCACTTAATTTTTTAACAAAATTCCTGTTTTATCTCCCTTGCACTTAATTTTTTAAGGAAAAGCCGGCCAGCTACCAAGGTACCTTCTGTTCGCCCTGCCAGCTCGATCTGTCATTATGATGGTGTGTGGATGGTTTGCGGGTGCTCTGTATGGTTTGCTCCTTTTTTCCTATCAAACATATATCATCCTTCTCTCTCCTCCTTTTTTTATGTTTGTTACTCTCTTGTAACACCTCTAGTCTTTGACACTTATATGACCTTAATGTGTTGCAAATGCTGTAGAACTGCTAAAACTAAAACTGTGATGTTGACCTGATTGTCTTGTCACTGCATCATACATTCCCATGACTTGAAGACTGAATCTACAAGTGCATTCCAAAGAAAGAAAATGTGTGGGGTAGATCAAGTTTAGTTTCTGTTCTACTTTGATAATGTTTTGCTCTTTAAAGTAAAAAATGATACACAATAGTTTCCACCTACGGTCTCGGTGCGCGGGAGCAAGAAAAATGTGGGTCTTAAGTGAACAGGATCTTAGCCAAATCATCAGGGGAAAAAATTCAATCTGACTCATGATCAAGCCTACAACAGGTAAAATTATCTTCCTTTTCATGTAGGCCTACTTAGAAATGAAGTGACTTGACTCCCTGGGTGAGCTTACAACTTATGGTGAGCGTTATGTAGTTAACCTTGGTGACCAATCACAATGGGAAAATTGAGACATTGTATAGGTTTAAAGCCCCTTTCAACACTGTAAAGTTATTAGTTATTTCATCGGCCAACTAATAGATTGTATTAAGCCCAAATTTCAGAAAAAAAATTACTATTGTAGTTTCTAAATCTGTGGAATAGGTTGCATGTGCTAAAGAAATATTTTGTCGAAATTCAAATACTAAATGTTGAAAAAATTAATTTAAAAGATACATTACTTAGGTAAAATTTGCTGAAAGAATGAAACAGGTTTTTTTTTCTCACCTGAAAAAATTTATTTTTTGGGCTAAGCCATGTTTTAGCTGCTTGCTGACAATTTAAAATCAGGAATCACAATGGTTTCTTCTTAACTTGATGAGGCATACTAGTAGCTACAAGGTTTTTAGTCGAACATAAAATGTCAGCATTATCATCAAGTGGTGGCTGTTGGAATGGTTGATTTTTCTGTCCACATTTAAATATTTTCTAGCATTGCGTTCCTTCCGTTCCTTCCGTTCCTTCCGTAGGTTGGTCATTATGACATTTCACTGACCACTTGACTTGTAGTCATGAATTGTACCATGTCCGAGAGAGTTTGAAAGCATCACAATAGTGCATGCTGCACTTTTCAGATCTCTTCATTAACTATGTGGTATAGTTTACTCTTTTATTTAAATTCCAAACCATGTTGGTTAATGTCACCTCCGCGCCATTTTCTGCTTTTTTTCTCCTCTTTTTAGAAATTAAATGTGTTATCAAATAAAATCTCTTTGAATTATTAGTAAATTGTTTGTTGGAACCTAAACTGATGTAATAGTTTGAGAAATCTTACTAGATGGATTTTTTAAAAATGTCCTCAAAGCCCACCAAGGAAATTACATAATGAAAAATGTATTTATTTCTCTCATTTTTTGCATTTTTATATTGTAAATACATTAAAAACATGCGTTTATTTTATTCTATTTTATTTTATTTTATTTTATTTTTTTTTTTTTTGGGGGGGGGGTAGGTTCTCACTTTATGCAAAAATTAATGAAACATGAACATGAATGTGTTATTGTCAGAGAACATTGTTTTTGATTGAAATTTTACAATTATATCTCAATGCAAAGTACTTCTTGTGTACAAGGCTCAATGTTGTTGGTCTTGCATGTCCTTGACTTTGTTTAGATGAATACTGCGGAGTCCACTTAATCCAAAAATCTGCAGGACCGCCAGTTTTTCTCCAGATTAGCCAAGTTTTCGCCTCAGAAAAGTTACTCAAATAGGAAAATAAATTTGGAGATTTAATTTCCTTCAGTTTACTGCTTTTTTCAGATTAACTGTGTTCAGTTTAAGTGGACTTAACTGTATGTTATTGTCTGTGTGTATGTTCGTCCTGCCTCTTAGCGTTTGTGAACATGCCTGCCCCAGTGGTCCTTGTGAAAACCATTATGCTCTGACCACTGAACGTGGTGTAACTGTGGTTTGCAGACTGGCTACTGTTTCCTTGATTTCCATCTATAGCTTAGCAGTCCTAGAGTTGAAGGTCTGTCAAGAATTGGATGGCATTAGTGTGTGTGTATGTGTTTGTCTCCAATGTGAGAATGAATCATAGCTCTGGTAATACTGCACTTTTTTTTTTCTCAATATGTGCAGTAACATTATTAAATGAATCATTTATTGACCTCATAAAAATGTTTGTATTGATTGAATTGTCTTTCCCAGCCTTGCAAATTATTTTTTTGCTCATACTAAGTCAAGCTTCCTGAGAGTCTATTATTGATGTGTGTTAAAACAAATGTCTGGTTTCAATGTTTAATACTCTGTATGAATGCAGAACAACTTGAAATATATTTTTGCGCGTATGGTTGTCTGAGTGTGTAAGATTTTGTTGTGTTTAGTTGGATGCTGTAACAGACTGAAAACTTTCATATGTGAAGCATCATGGTGAAAACAGGCGCTGGTTAAAATAATGAAATTGAGGAAACTTGCGTTTTTCTGACAGTTACGCAATTTTTACCGATTTTTTTTTTTTTTTTGGCTTAACACCATTGTTGTCTTGTTAAGAACACATTTCTGGGTTGATTTCACTTTAAAATGTTGATTAAAGGCTCTAAAAATGTATGTTTTCAGTTTCCATGGACTATCAAGCAATGGAAAAAACGAAACTTTGGCAGCCATTTTCTCGCTAATTCTAACTGTGAAACCTGACGACTTCACTTCTTCAATCTCAAATATCTTATCTTCTATTCAAGAAGGATGGGGATTTTTTTTCACCCATAGCAAGACAACTGAACAAGCTTTAAGATGAGACCTATAATTCCGCATGCCCCAAAAAGTGACTAACGCCTGATTCCACCACTGTCGTGACACATATATATAGTAATGTGTGTGGGTTGGCAATTCGGTGGACATATTGTTGCAAGTGGTGAGCTTTTGATAAGGTATTTGTATTAAACACTGGAACAGTTGGGTTTTTTTCAGTATGCATTTGTTGATCTTTTCCATGTTTTCAACTTGTTTTTATTGCCTTGATTGTCAATAAAATTGCATTTCTTATTCTCAAACCTCTCTTTATTGACAGAGTTTATACCAGTTCCATTCCCATGTTATAGTTTACACTATCTGTACGTCGTGTTTTACTATCGTATCCCTACGACTTAGGGGAACTCTGTTCCACCACTTTCCAAAGAGGAAATTTACTCGTTAATCTGATCCATACGCTTTGCATAGCAGTCTGTCAAAATGATTTTTTGAGAAATACTGAAAGTTTCAAAGAGATCTTCACACTAGAAATATTCTAAAATGTAAAGAATACATGTGAAGAATACAACCTGGGGGTAAAAAATGACCCCAGGGTGCACAGATAGGGTTAAAGGACATTGTCAGTACTACAGTGGCCTAACAGTTTGGAAAACAGTTTTCGTTCTTTGTCTCAAACAAATCTGACATTATAATATTATTATACCAACTGTGCTCAAAGTCTCAGCACATCTTATAGAGCGTGACGAGCAACTAGCAATTGCAGTAATAAATAATTACAGCTTTAGTTCAAGAAAAAAAGAGAATATTAGAATCCAGAGTGCAGGTGGTTGGCAGGTGCTCTAGTGTGGTTGGCTCCTTCCCTAATAAACATATATCGTCCTGATCTCTCCTCCTTTTTGTGTCTTTGCTACTCTCTTGTAACACCTCTAATGTTCGGCATTTATGATATGTGTTGCAAGTTCAGTAAAACTCTGACTAAAACTTAACGGAACCGTGAATTGAGCAAATAATTGTCGCTGTTCAGCTGTCAAGCTCAACAATGACCAAGTCTTCAAACAGGTACAACAAAATTGTATCAGGGTATACGTGTCTGGGAATCGCTTGAGAGGCCAACCCGGGTCTTGATCAAGCACCCGTTTTAGACAAGATTGTATTGTACAGGTACTGAGTCAGCAGAAGATGCTCGTGGGTGTTTGGCGGGTGCTCTGGTGTGGTTTGCTTCTTTCTTCCTATCAAACATCCATCGTCTTTATCTCCCTTCCTTCTTTTTTGAGTTTGTTACTCTCTTGTAACATTTCTAATCTTTGGCACTTATATGACCTTATTGTGTTGCAAGTGCCGTAAAACTCTAACTAAAACTACAACTAAGAAGATGTTCGTGCCTCATGAACAACCTTTTCTTCTGTTTTGCTTGCAATGAAAATGTTGTTGGCCTTGGCTGTATGGGCGCCAGGTAAGATTTTGCTGCGCATGGCGTGGTGGTTGAAATTGGGTGTTGCTTAATTAAGTAAAGAGAAGCACATCGACACAATAATGGTCATTTAGTACTGGGGAAAAGTAAGACAGGCAGACCGAAACAACAGAGGGAAAGTAAAGAAGTAGTAGGACCTACCAGTAGGGCCCTCCAACCACCCTCGTGTTGTCATCTGTGCTGATAGTTGTCTGGAAGATGGCCTGAGAGCGTCCTTGAAGTGTTCTTCTGTCATCAAGCTTTACACTTGCCTTCACATAACTCATGGATGGTTGGCAGGGGCTCAGGTATAGTTTGGTCCTTTTATCCTACCAAATATACACCATACTTTTTCCTTCCTTCTTTTCTCTCTAGTAAAAACTCTAAAGTTCGGCACTTATTGTGTTGCAAGTGCCGTAAAACTTTTCCTGAAACTTTTTAATGACATATAAAATATCATTTCAAATATATATATCATCATTATCTCTCCTCTTTTATGTATGTTACTCGCTAGTACCACATCTAATCTTCGGCACTATTATGACCTAATTGCTTTGCAAGTGCCATTCAAATCTTACTCAAACTCAAACTCTCCTAACTCTCCGTACACACGCTGTTTTTTTGGTCATCAATTGTCTGGCGTCCTGACCACTTGTTTTGGTTGTCTGCTGTCCTGACTTAACTACGCGCCCAGCTCATCTGACACTGACATGCCATTTCAAAAGTAGATTATAGAGACACGTAACCGTCTCAGTGTTTAGGTGTTTCAATTTGTGTCTGTAATACTATAATATATATAAATATAATGGATCATTCCGGAGAGGTACTACCTGATTGTGGCGTTTGGTTCTCTGCATAGCTTTCTTTGAGCTGGTTGGAACAAGATTTTGGTCTTTCGGTGCTTATTGTGTGTGTGTGTGTGTGTGTGTGTGTGTGTGTGTGTGTGTGTGTGTGTGTGTCGTGAAAACGAACGTTAGTGCATGCATTTATTGTGGATATTGTGGATTATTCTCACTGATACATTCAGAACAGATGAGCTTGATTCCTGAGTGTGGATGTTAATATGTCGAGTTTCTCCACCTGGCTACAACTTCAACTGAGATGCTGCATCTCACACATCAGCCTAGGTTAGCCCTGGCAGACAGGGTCGAAGCACAGCCCGCCTCCAAAATGATCTAAATTGTGTTGATGGGGACGGAAAAGATAACCCAATAAGAGCGAGGATGATATTGAACGTGTGAGGTGTGCGTGCCAGACTGTATTAATAATAATATTGTTACTTCTAATTTCATCAAGTTAGTTTCACACTAAATGAACCGGTGTCTGTGGTGTAGCGGTAAGGCGCTCCGCTGTTGCACGTAGGAGACCTGAGTTCCGATTCCCGAGCTGACAAAACATTTTTATCGAGTATTTCGGTCTTTCTGCTGGGATGTTTTATTCCTCCAAGCCTTGGTTCGCTCTGACAGACAGGGTCTGAAGCCCGTCTCCTAAAAGATCTAGATGTGTCGATTGAGGTGTAGGGAGGGGGGGGGGGGGCGAAAACACCTACGGTACCTTTATATCAACGATTACCAAATGATCCTCAGTAGACTTAAGTTTGAAAGTTGCAGAATATGTGAACACTTGAGGTTCTAATCCATGCGAAAGTTTTTCGAATCTTCAGGAATACTTTTCCTCTGTCGGTAATTTTCTGCTTTAGAAATAAGTACACTGTGCTTAATATTAATATCATTCAACACCTCCTTTTCTTCTTCTCTAAACAACGGATATTTTCTTCCTGGCACTGAATTTTTGTAGAAGCTTGTGGATGAGTTTTTGTTAGTCTGTCTGTTTGTCTGTCTGTCTGTCTGTCTGTCTATCTGTCTGTCTGTCTGTCTGTCTCTCTCTCTCTCTCTCTCTCTCTCTCTCTCTCTCTC
>NW_004797613.1:133646-138051 GCF_000002075.1 Aplysia californica
ACTGTGGCCATTTTTTACCTCTCGTAAACATTGAATATTTGAGGTTGACAAGACAGCACACATAAATCACAGCCTGTGGGCGAGGGTAAACCACGTTACCTTTCAAAATGAACGGTGTGCGCAAGATCATGGGAGTGAAACGTGTAACACTAAAATAAAATGCACACCGCACTTGAACACATTCATAATATACACGATAATCAATACTAAAATCAATAATATCTAAACTAATGCAATGGCAGGTCCGGAACAAAAGAGGGTATCCACATATTATCAGAATACAAGAGATATTAGTACATTTTTTAAAGGATCCTTAAAGGAAAATCAAGTAAAAATTTAATCGAGGGAAGGGTCGTTCTTAATTAATGTTACAACTGACAGAACGTCCCCCCTCTTTCTTTTCAACCAAAACACTCACACCCTTACTGACAGAAAAACCGATTTACTGTTTGGGTGAACAGCGTCTGAGACAATCTCATTCAGGAGGATCGAAAGAATGTAAAACCTTATGTATGTTAAAAATAAAATGGGGATAAACAGAACAATTCTGAGTCTTTGCTATTGTAAGCGTAATGTCAAAGCCCGAGTGTCTGATTGTCTCAGCAATGCCTCTAGTGACGTGACAAATAATATGGTATAATTTGAACTGAACAATGCTGAAATAATACATTAACTGTTCTTGTTTGAACAGTACAAAATCCATTCAATGTCCGTCTTTTTTCAAATAATAACATTGTGTAATATGTAACATCTATCAGTTATTCATTCAAGTATCCAATATTTCATTTAAACTTGTAACTGCTCAGTCGTTTATATTTTCATTTGTACTTCAGTTTGTTCAGATCATCCATCATTTAAGCAGTCATTCATCTTAATTCAGGTAAGAAAAACATGTTTGCAAAGATATAGAATAACACCTCAGTTTACAAACAAAAACACAAACAATATGAGAACGAGAGAACGAGAGTATGTTGCCGAATTGATGAAGAGCAATGACTGTACAGTCACGTTTGTCGTCATGATGTCGCCACTCCGCCATATTGGAACAGCTCCACAGCGAGAGAATCTCGTACAGAATTCCTTGGCGGATCTTAGCCCCAGACTGAAATCGGACCGGACCGAAAAGGTCTTTTTACACTTTTTCAGCATCTTCTTTCGTTATTTCACAGCCACCTTTCATGTTTGTTAAACATTACATGTGTATACATTTTCCACAATAATATGTATTGACTGTGTCAAGTCCAGGATATTAGTGCATTTTGAAGAAATCAACGTCTAGTCCGACATCAATCCTCGCCAACGTAAATCACAATCGTCAGAATTAACCATCAGGAATTTACCACGTTCTACCATCGGAAGATGAAACCTGATAATATGAATTTAACAACGAGATTTGAAAACTCCCTCTCCCAAAATGGTAACAGCGATGATGTCAACTACGAGTAACCCAAAATCCTATCCCCGTAAGTTGTAACAACAGTAATGAAGTGTACCAGACACAAGGTGACACTGAAAGCTAAAGTATGCACTACACGACTACTCAGCAATGGATTATGTCAATGCCATTGTTACAATGTTATATTTCAACACACAGAGTCAGTGATAAATGTTCTAGTCTGCCCTTATGGGGAGCTTGTGTCAACACAGGGTGCTCCGGAGTCAACCTCCGTCGCGGGAGAACCAGGATTTGAGTCCGCAACGCTTGGCGCTTTCGGGGAAGAGGAGGGCGACACAGACACCACGGAAGTCGCTACTGCTGCTGATGTCGTTGCTGTAGTTGCTGCTGCTGAGGGAGAAGTCAGAGCCACTTCTTTGGTGGAGAGACTCGGCACAGCAGACGGGGGCTGGGACATGCACGTGACGGCGGAGGAATCCAGCGAGGCTGGGGACTTACTCGAGCTTCCCAGAAATGACGGAGTCGTCGAAGAAGTGGAGGACGACGATGAGGACGACGTCGAGTTAGAAGACGATGGCGTTACCGTGTCCTTTTCGCCGCTTCTTGCAGTACTAGCAGATGCCGAGGAGGTGGAAGAGGAGGAGGAGGTGGTGGTAGAGGAGGACTGAGCAGCTGCAGCAGCGGCTGCAGCAGCCAGAGCGGCTCTCCTCATCTCTCTGGCCTCGGCGGCAGAGGTGATGTGGGTCTTGCCGCAGACATGGTGATGGTTCTCCCAGTCTCGGTGCTGGCAGAAGGAGCCACAGTAGCGAGCCACGTTACACCCGCTGCAAGTCTCGCTAGCTTTACGGCCGCAGTTCCAGCAACTCTGTTTCGTCATGGGAGAAAGAGAAAAGGTCTGAGTTTGAGGTCAAAAGGTTAAAGAAAAAGCAAAAGAGTAATCAATAGCAACAGCAGTAGAGGGAGAGACACCACAACCTGCCACAGTAACCAAGAGAGAGAAAAAAGATCGGAATAGAATCTGCAAATACGTGAAATGGCAGCAGCAGTAGCAACAACAACAAAGTTACGTTTCCTTTATAAAGAGTTCACCCATCCCCATACCCCAAACCGCCAGAAAAAAAGATAAACTGCTCGTCTTAAAGCGTTATGAATGACCAGAATGCGGTTCTTCAAAAAGTTAAAAACTAATCCACACCAACGGACCAAGCGACTCAGTTGTTGCAAAACGTTTGAGGAACTCTCCTACCTCTGGAGATTCCTCCTGGTGGCTGAGAGAGTGCAGAAGTTCAGATTGAGTCTGCTTCCGGGCCTCGGCAATGGCGCGCTCCATTTTGGATCTCTCGGCAGCTACAAGGTCTGACGCCTTCTGGTCGGCTGCGCTGACTGCTTTCTGAAGTTCCATCATTGCTTGTCGTTTTACGTCATTGACTGCTTCTTCTATTGTTATTTGGGTTGTTCAAGGAAAAGAGAGGGGGGGGAGAAAAAAATTGAATGATCACAATTTTGTTAAATTTGGCCTACGTGTTATGTGTAATGCATACATAGAATTATGAAATGTCGTTTATGTATTTATGTTGTCTGTCTTAAGTAAGTAGGCATAAGTGTGAGGAAGTAAAAGCCCCCACTGAACACTTGAGGAACACTGTCAAAAAACCTTAGACAGACATTCCACACAAATAGAGTAGCTATTAGTAGCTGCTCCTCAGTAGGTAAGGTCATAAAGATATGTTTCAGGAAGACCAAAGTAATTATCACCTTTCAATGGCTATTCTTAACATCCAGACTACGTCTGTAATCCCATTCCAAAAATCATGTTCGTCTCTACATGGGTATATCGGTCACCTTGACTGACAGTAGGGCGCTGGTCACATATTTTGGTATCATGTACACAAAAGGTGCAAATGACCTTGAGTGGAATTCCCTTCAGTCTTATTTTAGTTTAAGAATAGGTTTTACTGGACTTGCAACACAAGCAAGTCATATAAGGGCCGAGAGTAACTAGAGTGAACATGCAAAGAAAAAAAAAGTAGAAGAGATAAAAGGAAGACAGACGTTTGGTAGGAAAGAAGGGCCTAACCATACCATAACACCCGCCAAACACCCACGAATCCCTAATACGTCATTCTTGAAACTTGGGTTGCTTAGGAATTTTTAAGGCTCTCCATCCACGGGTATCTGTTCCATCAGAGACGAATGTTTAGTGTGAATGTCCAGTTTTGTAAAAAGAAAAAAAAAGAATAATTATTATTTTTAAAATGTCTATGTCGTCACTAGTGTTGTTCTGATTTGCCCCCTCGCAGATGGATATGTGTGACTTGGATCACAAGTACGTCAGACACTCTTTTTTAGCCCTAAAAAAAGACAATTAATACATGACTTAGACTGACAAACAGGCGTGAATACACAGCATGTCGAGATTAGCACCCTTGCCCCTCACCTGCTCTTCTCCGCATTTCGCTAACACGATCTTCCGTCTGCCTCAGTGTGTAGGCCATGACGTCACCGGATCGTTTCTTGACGTCTGCGTCGATGCCATCTGTCTGTCTGCGAGCCCAGAGGGATAACTCTTCCCTGTCCCGCAGACTTCGCTCCTGCAGGACTGACATGGCACGCTTTGTTTTATCCACCATACCGATGATGCAGTTCAGCATCTGAGCAATACAAAGAGGGAAGATAGGATGTTTTAAAAATAATCATAATAATAATTATTATTATAGCAATCAAAAGTGAGACTACAAAGTCCGTTCTTTCTTTATCTTTAAAAAAAAAATGTTACTATTCAAGTAAGCGTAAGGTTTTATTTTACTATTCAAGTAAGCGTAAGGTTTTATGGAAATTCGTTTACAACTTATATGTCTCCATTTTTCAAGGGTAAACGTAAGGCTGTTTTTCGTCCTCTCATTTGGGCTCTTCCTTCTTCCTACAACTACTACTACCACTACCACTACCACTACCACCACCACCACTACTACTACTACTACTACTACTACTACTACTACTACTACTACC
>NW_004797613.1:142391-148185 GCF_000002075.1 Aplysia californica
AGGAGGAGGAGGAGGAGGAGGAAGAGGAGGAGGAGGAGCAAAAACAGGAAAACGAGAAAGAGTGGGATGATGATGATGATGATGATGATGATGATGATGATGATGATGATGATGACGATGATGATGACGATGATGATGATGATGTCTTCAACAACAAACAACAACAACAACAACAACAACAACAACAACAACAACAACAACAACAACAACAACAACAACAACAAGAAAAACAAGCTATATATATAGTCACACCAGTCCTAGCTGCCACCACCACCACTACCGCGACCACCACCAAAAGCCACCACCACCTACCCGAGATGCTGCTGTTGGAGGAGAGAGGGCGGCTGGCGGGAGCCACGCCTGTCATTAGGGGCACCTTGGGCGAGAGGTTGGAGGACGGACTGACTTTGGTGTCGGGGGAGTCAGGCATACCGCAGTCACGGAAGTCTGGGGAAGACACAGACACGGACCTCCATTGTTACTTTGGTTGGGTTTTGTTAGTTAGTTTGTTTTGTGTATGTGTTTGTCTGTTTATTTGTTTGTCTGTCTTTTTGTTTGTTTGTTTGTTTGTTCGTCTGTGGTATTTTGAACTGTTTTTTAATTCTTTCTTTTTATTGATCAGTAACAGAAAGATATACGAAATATTAGTAAGAACGATAAAAGAAGTAATAATAGCTTATTATGTTGTTCATATTATTACTGTTAGGTTTTTTCCCCTGGGTTTTCTTTGCAGTTATCATCGTTGCTGCTGCTGCTGCTGTCGCTGCTGCAGCTGTTTTTATTGCTGTTGTTATTGCTGCTGCTGCTGCTGCTGGTGTTATTATTGCTATATCATTGTTGTTATTGTTGGTGTTATGTCACTGTAATAGGGGTTATTACTGTATTGTCATTGTTGTTGTGCCATTGATTTTGCGGGTGAGCTTGTTCATAACTTTGTTAAATTATAGCAGTTGCTATTAGAGAGTTGTAGATGATCATTAAAGTTGCTTAGGTGTTGTTTATGAGGTTTTATGGATCCTGTCGTTGTTATTAATTATGTTTCTGCAAAGCGAACATGGAATGTGTTCTTTCCTTTTTTTTTTTTTTTTTGTTTCAAACCAAATTTGGCAAACCAATAACATTGTGTTTTTAGTAGAAGTAATACAATACTAGAGAAACTGAAACACCCTTTTTTTTTTTCTTTTTTTTTTGTTGAAAAGAGAACACAGAATAAATTCGGAAATGTTATAACTGAAAAGCGGATATTATATTATATCACGTTATGATTAGATTTGTTCGCAAAAGCGGCCACAAAAGAATGAAGTGAAGATGTCACCAAATAAAATGCATGGACAGATAAAGAATGAAAGGAAAATGCATAAAATAAAAGGGTAAGTGTAGCCTGAAAACAAATCATAATAGAAGGACGAACAGCTCAAAATTAAAGGACAGCGAGAGAACAAAGAAAAGGAGGATTACAACAGAAAGAAAAAAAGAGAGTGATGCAATCAAGAGGTTTAGAAAGAAAAAGAAGAGTGTTAATAAGGGGGTGAATAAACGACTAAGGAAATGAGGAAAGGAGTCATTGAGTGAAGAAAAGGCAGAATAAGAGAGAGAAGGAAAGAAGAGATGAGAAAGAGAACTCTGGAAAGACGGACAATATAACCGGAGAAAAGCAATTCATAATTAATTTAATTGTTTTTCAAAAAACCATACCGTATATTCGACAAGTTTTCTACGGTGTAAACCTAGGTAAACCTAAATCTATCGAAACAAATGCTTGGCATTATGGTGAAATCGGGCGCCTGTCTAAATAATTAATTCGGAGAAATCAACACGTTTCCACCAGACGGGAAATACTTATCTTTTTTCCTTTTTGTTGGTCAACACCTTTCATTTAAAAACGTATTTATTAAAAAGATTTTACTTTTAAAAAACGTTCATGAAAAGCACAAAAAATATAAATTTTCAGTTTCCAATGACTGTCAAGCTTTGAAAGTCACCAAAATGTGATGGCCAATTTACTCGCTAAGTTTACCTTTGACACTATACGACCCTCACCCCCTTCAATCGCAAACATCCCGACTTCTATTCTAGATAAATGGGTATTTGTCATCCAAAGCAAGAAAAGTTAATAAACTTTGAGATGATACCCAATACGTCTATATGCTCAAAATTGACGAGCACCTGCTTCCATCGTGTCGTTATACACTGAGATTTTGACTTTCGGGCTATTAATTGCGGCTTTACCTTCCGGTCTTAATTTTTGGCGACGCAAATTCATACCAGACACCGTTCCGATATTCCAGAAGTAAGTAACAGACAACAGACCGGCAATAATATAAAAGTAAAAGGCTTTGAGTTCGATTTCCAATCATGTTAAACCCCGGTAAGACTATGCATCATAAAAGTATTTACTTTACCTTATTTCCTTCCCTCAGTTGCACTCGGTTCGTCTTTTGGATAGTCCGTACAGAGGCAAACTACGACAACACTCTCTAAACTGTCGCGTTGCCTCACTGGACAAATATGGCCCACATAAATTTAGAATTATTAGAATCGATAGACTCGATGAAGGGAAATCGTTAGATCCTTGGGCACGAATTTAAACAAGATTGGAAGCTATCCTTTTGGTTGGACTCTAAAATAATGGTTTTTTGTTGTTGTTTTGTTGTTGGGGTTTTTTTTTACTAATAAAACCCCGTTGTCTCAATCGCTCTGACTCACAGATTAGATGGTTCTGCTACCGACGTCATGAAAATAACTGAAACTGGAAAACATTGTTTCGCTTTATGTACCTGCTGCGTGAGAAACCTTTACGTGACAGCCGTCCAGGCGCTTACGTCTTTGACCAGCCAGCGTCATCAGAATCTGCCGCCTGGCACTGACCGCTCGTCATACAACGTGATGACGAACGGACAAACCAACAGGTGTTGCCACTTTTAAATATAAAAAAAAGAAGAAAAATACCGATTCAGTCAGTGTGTCCTTCGGTCAGATTGGCCAATGATTTGACACACTTGTGGTTTTACATTCGGATCCGTATACTGTGGAATGAGAAACTTGAACCTTCTAGTCTTTTCCATGCGTGTCGGCAGAGTATCAGACAAGGGTTACCCGATTAATAAAAATTATCTAAAAAATGTAATCTTCGTTGCATTGTTTTGTCCCCATGTTTGCTCAGCCCCAACTCCCATCTTTTTCCCCCTTTTAACCAATTTTTAAAAAAGAATATTGACAGATGGAACTGATCATTTTGTGAGAGTTTTTTAGTAAATGGGTGTTGTTGTTCTTCTTCTTCTTCTTGTTAATTATTCTTTACCATCTTGTATAAGTATACTTACGACCTTAGAGCATGCATCAGAGTAACATTGAGTGTGTATCTAGCTTAAGATTATTATTGTTTATTCTGCTGCTCATTTATATTAAGCATGTGATTGTAAGCCTACGTTTGTGTGCATGTGTGTGTGTGCATGTGTGTGCGTGTGTACACGTGGTGAAATACCAAACATATGTGCCAGGAACTGGACAATAAAGATCTTTGAATCATATTTTATCTTATCTTATCTTATCGTATCTTATCTTATAGCCAATTTGACAAGTACAATCTTTTCCTTGTAAACCAAACCTGTTTTCTGTCGGAAGTGATTCGACACCTTAAGTAAACAGTACTATATCTCGTGCTACTTGACTGTCAGAAAAGAATGTGACATCCAGGTCTGTCAAAATGCACAGTTGTCCATCATCAGACTTTCAGATCCAATCCAACCATACCCTGATCGCACTGACCAGCCTCTGTCAGATCAATACACACACTGCTTAATGTACGACAAAATGTACAAGTCTGCTTCGCATGTTTATTATTAGAAGGAACACCTGCTGGTGAACGTTTGGTGCTTTGTGTGGGGGTTTTCCTTTAGCAAGAAGAATTTCCGTTTCGCTGACGGTATAACGTTATTGTACGAATACACCAACAAAGCATGCGTCAGAATATGTTTCTGTTTTTACTGTAGAAGTTTTTACGCCCCCTTCGACACAATATGGATAATTTAGGAGGCGGGCTTCGATCCCACCTGTCATGGCAAGCCCAGGCGGAAAGGGATACGATATCCCCGCTGATGAAATACTCGGTAACAATTAAGCATCCCTGCTCTGAAATCTGACGTGTGCAGTGAAGTCTCAACGCCACAAACAGTAGTTAGGTTGTTTTTTTATAGTTATTATGTACTATAAAACATGTTAATATAAACTCAATTAAGAGTTCATAAGCGGGCCTCACTACCAAAACTGACCCAATCCTACAGAAGAGCCCCTCAACCCCACTCTTTTTCGCCCCGATTTGCGTCAGACGCTTACTGATCTGGGTCACCCAAGGAAGTTATAAAGTAAACGTCCTTGGTGTCACCCAATCAGTTCGTACGCAGACGAGTGGTAATTCGGTCGGTTCTCCTTCTCCTTCTCCTTCTCCTTCTTCTTCTTCTTCTTCTTCTTCTTCTTCTTCTTCTTCTTCTTCTTCTTCCTGGTGACAGTCGATCATCACTGATCAATATGTCCTGTCTGTGTACCACGAGTCACACAGACCTGCGTATAATGCGACAGCAGGCTTAGAAAATGAAATAGTGTAGGTGTCAAATAAATGACGTTAGTCGAAAACAATTTCCTCAGACAGTTGAAGGCTCATTGTCCCAAACGTTACTCACTATACAGATTCGGCCATGTCTATGATGGACTTACTTGGTACGGACGTATGGTACCGATTTTTTTCTCTTTTTCAGCAGCAAGCAGATTGTTCCAAATTACAAATCTGACGTCGTTATCGTTGTTGCTAAGTGAAACAGAATTTATAGCCGGACTTGCTTTCTATTGTTTGGATCAACAGTATCGGCGTTCTACTTTTTAAGAAAAGTGAACAAAGTGCTTTTAATATTTGTAAGCAGAAAATCAGACGAAAAATAATGTAAGGGGAATTTTGACTAGGACATCCATTTGAAAAATGAAACAAATTTTTGTAAATAAGTTTGGAGTATTGTTTGATGTATTCCATATTTTGAAACTAAACATACTTTAATATGTCCTGCAGTAGAGAAGAAGAACAAAGAGGTTTACATTGCACCCTGTCATTAATGGATAACTTTGCCTCCGTTGTGTAACTACTAAGAATTGTAGCGAATTTACGGTATTTATAAATCCTCTGACTTGTGGGCGTGAGCCAAATTTCAGATATATGGATGAGCGAAATATAAACATAATTTTATGGTTACGAATCCCTTTTTGTTTATGCTGTGAACTTTGCCGTAGACATGAGTCATACCAAACACTTTGTCATTAGAGCTTCTGTGACTGAATATTGTTAGACAGAAGGACTGCTGTAAGTAGTGTTAAGTACACAAATGCATTTTTTACACTGCTAGTAAAGCATTAAATAGTCCTGTTTTCCTACGAGGAGCGCCTTAGATGTTACGCTGAAGCTTCGAAAAAAACCCAACCAATATGAGCCTGAAATAGATAGGTAAATAGTGTGTATTGTAGTTTGAAAAATTAACCCCCAACAACAAACCTGTTATTCCTCAAACTTCGTCCGTTTGTTTGCTTGTTTGTTTGTTTGTTTACTCGCTCGCTGGCTTTGTTTGTTGTTTGTTTGTTTGTGTGTTTGTTTTGTATAAAACGACGACCTAAAGTCTAAATAATAAACATTTAATTATCCCCACTGGTTAAGGCATTTATTTATTAGCCAGGACACAAATACTGGTATGGCGAGAGAGAGAGAGGGAGAGAGAGAGAGAGAGAGAGAGAGAGAGAGAGAGAGAGAGAAAGA
>NW_004797613.1:149282-150469 GCF_000002075.1 Aplysia californica
TATCTATCTATCTATCTATCTATCTATCTATCTATCTATCTATCTATCTATCTATCTATCTATCTATCTATCACTTCGCCCCCCCCCACCCCCAATAAAAAGCTCCCATGGCCCTCTTTTCACCTCAAACAAAAACTGTCAACAAATCTCGAGAAGTCTAAACAAAAATTAAAGTTAAATTGCTTTAAATGGAACTCGATGAACATATCTTTTCACCTCCTCCCAGCAAGAGTTCTCCGACACAAAGTCGGGCTGGCCTGCCTTTTATGAAGTGTTGGTCTCGGTAATGGACCACACTTCAGAGGAAGAAGAGCCAATTAGAGTTATATTGAGATAATATCCTTCAGTCCAGTTTCACCGTAACCCTATCCGTACGCCCTGGGGGTCATTTTGTAGCCCTGGAGTTGTATTATTCATATTTTTGAATACTGCTAGTGCTAAGATCTCTTTGAAACTTTCAGTATTCTCAAAAAATCATTTTGGCAGACTGCTGGGCCAAGCGTACAGATCGGATTAAAACGAGTAAATTTCCACTTTGGAAAGTAGTGGCACAGGGTTCCCCACGTCATATGTATACGATAGTACAACACGATGTACGGATAGGGTTAAATACTTTGACAAGCTATTAAAAGCATTGCTAAGGATAAAAGCAGACATCTCGAAAAAGATCGCCTAGGGTTCGATTAGAACTATAGTTGTTGTTTTTTTTTTTGGATTTGATACAATTGTTATCAAGTGCTTCTCCTCGATATATACATGTATTATGTCCTGATTCCTTTCAGAGGTGATGACCCAGAAAGTTAAAATGTCCCGCTATCCTTTAGAATACAAGATCGTAGGTCTTTACATTCCATTACAAAACTTAAGACTGAATTTAAAAAGGATATTATGATAATAGGTCGCTTTTAAGGACAAGCGGACTAACCCAGATTTCCGGGGTTACCAGAAATCTTGACCTACACCATAAGTGAGCATTTCCCTACCAATAGCGGAAATTTGGTTTCACTGGTGTGTATATTTGTTTGGTTATAGACTCTCCTAATCTTTTAAATAAACTGAGCAAGGGGGAAAAAAACTTTACATTCGATTTTCTCAAAACAGTATTTTTCGGGATAGCCCCCTTGTGCTTAAAAGCGACCAATTACAGATACGACAGGAAAAAAGTTAACGACCTGAGTATATATATA
>NW_004797613.1:152644-153881 GCF_000002075.1 Aplysia californica
CACACACACACACACACACACAGTCACATATTCACACTTACACACACTTTCACAAGTAGACAGACCACTAAAGCTCTCTCTCTCTCTCTCTCTCTCTCTCTCTCCCCCTCAGCAAGTAAAAATCTCAGAGAATTACAGAAGATCCATGTTGCACACACACAAGAGTCCCTCCCCGTCAAAACCACCGCGCAAATCAAGGTGGGTCAACACAAATGCCTATGAGTCAGACCCTTCTGGAGTCCCCCTCGCACCCCTTTATAATCTCCCCCGGCTAGTCTGTAGAAAGGGGATAATCCTATAGCAATATTTTGACAGCGGTAATCCAATCTTGTACTGCTTCTCAGCGGGAGAAAAGATTCGCGGAGTTAGTTGGGAACACATCTCCAGGTATTTGTCTACTCCAGCGAAGTGTACCAAAAGAACACTGGTACTTGTAATTTATCTACTTCGTCATCCGGCGATATTGAGCACGATTAGTCTGTGCGCCCGTCTCAACAGAAGCTCGATCACGTTCAGGTATCTTTTCGGTTGAGTGAGTTTTTTTCAACTCATTGAAGACGCGCATTCCAGTCATTCGACACGTTGTTTTGGGGTCATTCCTAAAAAGAAGTATTAAATAACTTCTTTTATTTGAAATAATACAGATTTTTATCAAACTAAGAAAAAAAAAAAAAAATCAATCGAACAAAAAAAAAAAAAAAATCACCAGAAATCCTAAAAATCCTATAATGCAATACAGAACGATAAATATATTTTAGACATCGACAACTGTGGCCTCTAAAGCCTTATATTCAACACGACAGGCTTTAAACACCAAAAACCCCATAAAAAAACAAAAAAAAAAAAAAAACAAACATCAAGAGATCTTTTGAGAAATTGACGAGAATATAGAAGAACCAATTTGTACAAACGCAGAAAAACATATCTTCAATAGACGTCGCCTCTCAACACAATTCGTCCAACTAACAACACAACTACAAAGCCTGGACAATCCACTCAGGTCACGCAATGGTGACAGATCAGATTTGGACATGTGTGAACACAACACAGTAATTGTTTTCTTCAGACGGTGTGAAACGAAAGCGCCCCAGGCCCCAAGGTCTGTCTGGACAGAGGTTTAATTTGCAGGACGAGCCCAAAACTAATTTACCTTGATTGCGTCTGGGCAACGCTTCTCTCTCTCTCCCTCCCCCTCCCCCTCTCCCTCTCCCTCTCCCTCTCCGTCTCTGTCTCTGTC
>NW_004797613.1:154198-156003 GCF_000002075.1 Aplysia californica
GGGTAAAGTAAACGTTTGCTTTTATTTTTGTCCTGTCTTGGCTTGACAGAATCCATTTGGGTGTATATTTGAGGGTACGTGCAGAGTGTGACAGAGAGTGTAGGAGTCTTACTGTGTAGAAATGCACTACTCTTAGCCCTTCCCTGGTTCAAACGAAAAAAGAATCGCACTGCATTTTTAAACATCACTACGCTCTACTGAAAACATAATATTCCTAATTGACCATTATCAGCCCTCCAAGCGAAGTTCATGTGCTCAATGAAAGAAAGAAGAGACATTGTGGAAAAAATCCCAGTATCTAATCGATTATAAATTTGGCCTGCTAAGTATACACAGGGAATGTTATCATGAGAACATGCACGCTTGCCAGCGTGTGTGCTTTTACGAGAGAGAGAGAGAGAGAGAGAGACAGACAGACAGACAGACAGACAGACAGACAGACAGACAGACAGACAGACAGACAGACAGACAGACAGAGAGAGAGAGAACGACGGCGAAAAATAGAGGCACGAATTGTGTGTGCGCGCGCGCGCGCGTGTGTGTATGTGTGTGTGTGTTATACTTGAAAATGTTTTCGTCGTTACTGACTTGATGTCTTGCCACCAACAGCTACCTGCTGACAGAAATATTCCGTCAACGATAATCATGACCTTCATTATTTTATGGTGCCCAACACTATCTTCATTGTTGTTCCTTGTTCATGAACTACCCTGCGTATGTCCCCTTACTATGCCATCAAATACTATTTTGGCTCGGCGAGTGACGCGTGAAGAAAACCCGGACATGACGCACATTGATCAACGTAAATATCTTCAGCGAGGACTCAGGTGTCTACAGAACGAGGGGAATTAGCGTTTTGAAAAAAAAATGTAATGTTCTCCAATGTTTTGTCCTTATGACTTTGCTTGATATGCAGCTGCCCACGTGGTGTGACGCTGGTGGCCGACCAGGTACCAATCGGTCAAAACAATAAACGTGTGGCAGGTGAGCTTTGTCAAACACAACAGCGAGATTAAAACGTGTGAAGAATAATTAAGCAAGAAAAGAAAAACAAACAAACAAACAAAAACAACAACAACAACAACAACAAAAACCCATCTGAATGCGGAAGTTTGAGTGACTACTGAGAATTTTGAGAGTCATGGGATGTGAGCAACCGTATGGGTTTAATATCCCTTTCATTAGACATTGTGAGACTGGACACAGGGGATTATTCTTTCTTTTTAAGACTTTGTAAGAGTTTTAAGGCAATTGCAACACAGTTTAAGTCATGTGAGTTTCGGAGATTTGAGGTTTTGCAAGAGAGTAACAAACACAAAAAAGAAGGAGGGGAAAGAGATAGGGACGATAGATGTTTGATGGAAGGAGCAAACCACAGTAGAGCACCGCCAGTCACCTACAACTACCACCAGAGACAAACTTTCACCATTAACAGAAACGAGCCAAGTGGACAGAGTGACTTCAAAACTCCCCAAACAATCGATGTTCGATAACATCCCACTGGGGGTTCAAGCCAGAGCCATTAACTCGTTAGCCTGGATTAACAAAGTGCCACACTTATTAAAAAAAACACATTATTTATAAGGTCTGCAATTGTAATTGTATGCTTTCTGGGAAGCTGAGAATGTTTCTGTGCGTTCTAGAGCCAACTGAGGTAATGATACTTAAAAAGCGCAAAGAGCGTGCTGTAGAGTATGAATAAAATACACTGTAGAATCTAGCAATTATTGGTGTACTATCATTATAACTATTATTATTATTACCATTGTTATCATTATTATTATTATTATTATTATTATTATTAT
>NW_004797613.1:160615-162013 GCF_000002075.1 Aplysia californica
AACCCGTATCCTCACGATGACGAGTCCCGTAGTCTAACCACTACGCTACCGATGCCACTCCCTCCTTCCTTTCTATCTGGATTTTGCCGAAAAAAGTTGATGAAAGAATTTTTTTTTTTTATGTCCCTTTGCAGATTTCAAGGACACCCAAGCTTTGACAGTCGCCACACTTTGGCCACTATTTTCTCGCTCCTTTTACCATTCGAGTCCCACCCACCTCTTTCAAGCAATAACTGGACTTCTTATCAATATAACTGGGAAATGTGTTTTTTTTTCATTAAAAGCAAGACGAGTGAACTAGCTTTAAGATGATACCAATAACCCAGTATGCCCCAAAAATGACGAGCGTCTGATTCCACCATGTCGTGATACAATTTCTTCCGCTTTGTTCAACATGCCTCTGCTTCACTTTAACAGACGCAAAAGACGGAGAAAAATTGTGCATTTCTGTTCTGTGATACAGCAGTTGCGTGCTTTTTAAATATATAGTTACTGTTTCCTTCTATATTCGAAACACAATAGTGATAGTAAAAAAAATGTTTACGTTTTCTTTCAGAAATGTAGACACTAATTATGTCATGTAATGTTCAGTCTTGCAGCTCTTCTGTCAGTGTGGATTTTTTCCCCTCGAGTCGTGGTATGTTGATTTAGAGCACTATATAAAATTAAATGAGATAGCATCTAATCATCACCTTTGGGGTCAGAACCTCTAGAGATGCATGAGCAGAAACAAAGAGCTTCAAAAATTATTTTTTTAATTGACAAAAAAAAATTATTGTTTCAGTTTACTGAAGATACACTAGCGAATTGAATAAGTTCAGCTGACAAATTTAGTCAACCTTCTTAATCGAAAAGATAGAAGAGATAGAAACTGAGCTACTAATGATGTATGTAACATTGTGACGTGATGCTGTGAAGACTCTCTGTTGAGTTTTCGTTCTGTTCTGATTATACCCAAGGTCTTAAATTCCTGAACAGTACATCACACAATACAGTTTTCCCACTGTCCGAAAACCCCAGAAATTTTCGAATAATTTTGTTAATAAAAATGTGTTGTTGTTGCTGTTTTTAAATCAATAGCTTTCTATAGAAGGACCTCTGCTAAATTATGAATTGAAGTAAATGGGGAAAAGTGGAACATGAACGAAATCAAACAGCACTAGAAAAAATGATTAAACATACAAAGTTTTGGAATAGACTACATGAAAACCTCTTTATTTCAAGATAGGGATACAGTGTCTTTAAGTGGTGAATCTAATGGAGCTGGATTATCCAGCTATCCCAAAAAGAATTAATACACCGGGTGTATTGAAGCATCCAGCCTTTTAAATTATTAAATTTTTAAATTATCTGATATATGTCAAAAGAGGTGATACGCATATGATATAGATATAATAT
>NW_004797613.1:164723-169095 GCF_000002075.1 Aplysia californica
CACACACACACACACACACACACTCACTCACACACACACACACACACACACTCAAACATACACATACATACACACATACACGTACACACTCACTCACACATATAATATACTTTCACACACACAAACACCCACAAAAACACACACACAGACACACACATACACACATACATACACACACACACACACATACACACACACACATACCCACCCATCCCACCCAAACCTTCTGTCACCTTGACGCCTGTTTTACATAATAGAACCTACGTGTTGATCTTCGTGTTGGGACCAGTTCGAATTTCTCATTATCCACTGCGCCAGATTGCTCTTTGTGTCCGATGTGTGGTGCGGCGACGAGCCCCTCATTTTTTGGTCTTCGTACAGACAACTAAGCTGGCAACACGCGGAGACGCTGTAAAACGTAGGTACATAACTAACGATAGGATTTATTATTGCATGCGGCAGATGTAATAGGAAGGTAGGGGCCGCGTGTTTGAATCGAAGGGAGACGCAAAACGCAAAGCGATTGGGGAGATTTTGGGGTGGTGGTGGGGTTTGGGGAGGGGGTGTGGAGGGAGTGGGGGCGTTGGTGGACAACAGATGGCTGTTTCTTTGTTGTTTTCAGTAGCTGCTTCCCAAAAATACCACCGCCGGCATCAATAAGAGAAGTTATTACAAAACCAGCAGCGACAACAGCAGCAGTAGCAGCAGCAGTTGTCACGGCAACAATACCTACGTTAAAAACAGTAAGATCTTAAAGCAAGCAAAAAGGCAAAGAGCAGTAATCCGTACGCCCTGGGGTCATTTTGTACTCCCGGGGGTTCTATTCTTCACATTTTAGAATACTTCTAGTACGAAGATCTCTTTGAAACTTTCAGTATTTCCCAAAAGATCATTTTGACAGACTGGTGTGCTAAGAGTACGGATCGGATTAAAAAGAAAATTTACTCTTTGGAAAGTGGTGGCACAGAGTTCCCCACGGCGTATGGATACGATATTATTAAAACACAAATGTACGGAAAGGGTTAAAAAATAAAACAAAAACAAAACAAGACAAACAAGTAAGAACAACCAATTTTTCCCCCTTTTTTTTTTACATTTTACTTGAATTTGAATTCAATTTAAGTCTTCATCATTATTCCCTGCGTTAATTGACAACAAAACTTTCACTTGTAATAAAATTGGTTTTTAAAAATTTGCAAAGAAAAAGACCTTTCTGAGCACCATAAAAAGTGATACGATCATAGTCAAATCTCTATTCTTTTTATGAGCACATCAAAAGGTCAAAGGGATACACAATAATTCTAAAACAAGTAGAAGACACGTCGACTGTGGAGAAGTTAAAAAATGAAGTCCAAAGTGAATTCGTGTAAGTACTTTTTTTCGGTAAGTGTTTTACGGCGCTCGAAACTGCATAAGGTCATATGAGCGTGCGGGACACATTGAACTTTTTCAGTTGGTAGGCAATTTTGAATTTTTGCGAGTAATTAAAAAAAATAGAAATTCTTTTCATGATTGCAAATTAATTATTATTGTTAATGATCATTGTATTATCAAGAGAGAGGCTTCGTCGACTCTACCCTTATAGGTTCGTTTTCGGTCGGTTCGGTTTGGTAAGGTCGTTCGAATTGAGTCGGAGCTAGCCAGATTTTTGCTCTATAGAGGGGTAAAAGCTGCCATCGTGGCCCAGTTCTAACAAATTCGATGGTGAACTTCAAGATCAAATGTGTTTGTTTTCAAGGCCGCGAGTCGACGGAACTGATCAATCCTGCCAATGGGCATCTCCTATAAAGGTTGAACCTGGGCTCGGGAGGGATACTGTATCCCAGTAAAAGGACGGAGATACTCTAGGTAATAGACTTCCAAACGAAAGAATCAAACGCAGTCTTTTAAGACCTTTCAACACATTAGCTTAATGTTGTAGTCGCTGAATTTGTGGTTTCCATAAGAACAGATTTGGTTTTTAGCTGCGTCAGTTGCTGAGAGGGAATAGAGAAGAACAAGCCTGGTACTTGTACTACGGCGCAGAGTCGGAACTAACCACAGAATGTGTGATGTCATCTGAAAGTTGTGCAGTTGTGGTATTGCCAAATACGTAAGGGGAAAGGGGGGGTGAATTTGGGAATTGAAGTGCATATGATTCACAGATTTCCCACCTGTTGTACATACCTCCCCCCAAAAAAAAACAACCAATAAAAAATAAAATAAAATAAACAACAACAACACATAAATTAATAAATAAGCAGAAACATAGATATATAGATGAGTATGTGAATCAATTATAAAAAATAGTTCACGGAATGCCTGAAGAAGATGACCAGAGTTGCGTAGTATGCTAGAAATGATGTCAAGTATTCAAATCAGTCAACTCATCATAAGGCAATCTGACCCCCTTGAAGCACACGGTTGTCGACCTTTACTTTATGGCGAGGTGAACGTTCTCCGCCAGCCATGGACAAAGCAGGGCAGGGGCCACCTGTCTTACACAACGCTGTTCTGGACATACAAGGAAACAGCAAGGGCACTCTGACGTTGGTTTTGAGTCCATCCCAATGACAGTTGTGTCCAAAAGTAGACTTATTTTTTCTAATGGGTGTGGCATGGGTTCAGCCCCACCCCATCCTTTTCAACATTAACTATTTAAAAGGTGGAAATGTCAAGTTGATCAGAAGTAACTGCCTTGCGTTTCCCCTAAGCCAGAGGGTGAAGAATCTTGAAAACTCCGAAAATAAAACAAGGTTCAGGAAACCCAGAGGGCGTTCGACCCCCCCCCCCCTTTTTTTTCATCCCCTCCTCGTTACACTTTTAGTATTGTATGTAATTTTAACTTTTTCGTCAGTTCCAGACTGTAGTAGGCAACGAATAACTTTGTTTTCAAACACAGTTGTGATTCTAGAAGCTGGAAACAGCCTTTTGTCTTCTTCCAAACTATTAAAACCATTGTTATGTCAGTTGATCGACTCTCAGTAATTGATTTTTCTGCTGCCGTTCTACTGCTACTCCTTGGTTCCTTCATACCGTTGTCTTTCAGCCACACCCCTGATTATAGCGTAGATAAGAAGGAACACCCAGCCTTCTCGGATAAGGGCAAAAAAATGTCGGAGGCCTCGTTTGCAAGTTGCGCACGTTAAATACCTTTTGGTGGTCCTAAAATCGATAAGAGTAGGCTTCGGCTGCCACCCGGATAAAATTCAAAATAAATCCTTATCAAACTGAAAATGCTTAATATGTCCTGCGCCTTCATATGACCTTATGTAGTTGCGAGGGCCGTAAAACACTTTAAAAAGTCAAACAATCCTTTAAGCATTGCGTTGCAAAGGAATGCTCTTTCTATTTACAAGAGCTATGCTAAGCTTTCAAAATGTAATCTGTTTGATTTGGAGTTTGAGGAGTAACGTATGTGCTTTTTCTCGTTAAAACAGCACCTTTCTACCAGATGTTAAAGTGTTATTCAGAAAGTATAAAACTAATATGTATTCTTAAAGTTTAACGCCATTTCCTAGAGGGACCAACACATGAAACAATAACACGAACTGGAAATTCTTGTACTGGTACGGATTCATTGTGGCCCTTATGAATTGTAACACTTGTATGGGCTTGATGGGAGGGAGCGGGAGGGGGGAGGAGGGGTGGTTAAAACATTCGTACCACGGCCAACTTCTTTCGAGAAGTTCTCTATGTAGCTTCAGCTCGGAAATCGAATATGAACGGACTCGATTTTTGTTATTTACCATTTTGATTTTAAAATTATTTTTTTTTTGGGGGGAGGGGGTTAATTTAATTATTATTTTCCCCTGGCTTTAGTGAAAATATTTCCACTACATCCCAGATCCCTGCATCGACAGTGAATAGAAGGCTTCTCTTTGAAAAGGAACTATGATGTGCACAGTACTGGATTTCAGAGCCATTAAAAAAACTAGAACTAAAACTTCACTAAAATTAAACCCCTCCGCACCCCCCGGTCAGAGAACGACTTCACTGTATGTCACACACATCACAAGAGGTCTGGTTTCCATAATATTAGTGCTGCATCTGTTTCCCGTATCTGTTTCCCTTAGAGGCTACGCGTGTGCGGGCAGAATTAAGATGGAGATAGGACAAGGATGCGCTGTGAACACACAGACACCGATCGATGCTGGGGTTAATGACACCGAGCTTCGATCTAGAAATAAGCTTCTGATCAAGTTTGGTTTAGATGAAAACGGTCACTAGAAATGAATGCGTTATGATGACCATGATAATAATATTGTTTTGAAATTATGAGATGGCAATAAAATGTACAGAGGGATATCACCGTTGGGGGCTATGTATATATGAGACAGCACACCTTGAATCAGGTCACAAGATTTTAAATAATGGCTACAAAATATTTGGG
>NW_004797613.1:169492-171030 GCF_000002075.1 Aplysia californica
GGCGGCGGGGGGCGGGAGAGACAGGAAATGGAGAGTGTTTGAATGAAAGAAAAGAGATTCCCAGACAGTTCCATTTGCAGTTACTTCACAATTTACAATTTTTCTCTCTAGACTCTGATCCTGTATATTATTATTATATTGATTCTCCGCATTATTTTGCCCCGTAGAAGGAACGATAATATGGCAGTGACCTTCATCTTCTCGTCATTTTATTACACGGTATGGGTTCAAGATCCTTTTTAGCACACTAAGGGCAGCAGCTCTGGGTGCTACCCCCCCCCCCCTCTTAAAATTAAATCCCTCCCCCTTTTCCATCGAAAAGAAGAAAAATTGAAATAACGTAGTCTATGGTTTAACACCCCTTGTAGCACTGTAAAAGTATTGTTTTAAGACATTCGACCTCAGAATGTAACGTTCATCTCCGATAGGACAGAATCAAACTAGGAAAATCCATTTAAATTGCCTTTCCTAAGGACATAACTTCAGATCCACTTGAGCTTCGAACCCACGATCCCGCAATCTCAGGTTTACGATTCAGGTATCCTATAATCACTAGAATACAACTATGAGAAAAGAAAAAGACTAGAAAACTCCCAAAGCTAGACTAATCAATTTCCAAAGCGCCTTGTTGAGGATTCGAACTAGCGCCATAAGCCACTCCTCCCAGTTGAGGCAACGTGGTCTTTCTGTGTCCCCAGCGTCTGTAGCCCGATAACTGGGACGTTTTGCATGGAATTATGCTTTTGTGGTATCCATCAAAGGAACTGAAATGTTTGATCTCCGGGTAATAGAGTCACACTAAAGTTCATGCTGGGTTATGATGCGGATGGCACGGGTTCAAAAACCCCAAAGGGATGGTCTTAAACTTCGCTGTTTGAGGGGGGTTTCAAGATAATATACTCAGCTCCGTCCACTTGGAGACGACGTTAAATTCCGGGGCCCCTTCCCTCCATGAACTGTACTGTGTAAAAATGGGCATTAAAATCATGCCATACCTTGGAAATACCATACTCTGATGCTTCGGCCCAGAAGTTCTCGGGGCACTGTTGTTTGTCTTCTTAGTCCGATGTCACGTCGTACTTCACTTGTGTCTTTTCAGAGGAAGTTTTATGGCTCTCGCGACACAATTCTAAGGTCATATAATAAGTGCCGAAGATTAGTGAATGTTACTGAAGAGTAACAACCAAAAAAAAAAAGGAGAGATGAGGACGATATGTGTTTGATAGGAAAGAAGGAGCAAACCACATAAAATCAGCCGTCAACACACTTGTGTCTAGTCTAGTGGTGCACTTTAAACTATAAACGTAAATATCAAGCTGGTGTTGTTGGTGTCATCATTGCTGCTATCGATTTTTTCCCCATGAGAGTGGAACTTCAGTTTTGAAATTTGAAATTTGGTTATTAAATACTGTCGAAATGATCCGGAACGACCACTTATTGTCGAGGATAAAAATGATTTTCTTAGACAATTGGATGCATTTGGAAAAGAGTATTATAATATTTTAAAGAAAGGCATGGGGTGAGTGTGTGTTTGGCGG
>NW_004797613.1:174707-176019 GCF_000002075.1 Aplysia californica
AGACAGACAGACAGACAGACAGACAGACAGACAGACAGACAGACAGACAGACAGATATCAATTTTCATCTCAGACTTACCTACCCGATTCTCCTTGACAAAGGGCACGGTGATAGCCGGGAATTCCTCGGAAACCTAAGTCCGTGTTGCTACCAGTGAGCCCTGCGAAATGTGTCATTTGTACACACAGCTCTACTTGCAGCTCCCTTTATTACCTACAATGTCTGCACAAGTGACAGGAGACACACTCTCATCACCTCACAAACTAATATATTATGTGACAGTTGCTAGTGCTAGTTTCACTTGGTGTGAACACATATGTGTGAAACTGATTATTGATTTTCGGGGTTAATTGTTATACACTGTGCACAGGTGATCATGAATTTCCAGGGCACAAAATTAGACTGTCGATAGCTTTTAGCCGAGGACGAAAGTCTACATCTCAAAACATTTTTGGTGTTTTCAAACTTCTTAAACCAGTATGAAATTTACAATCAAGTCTACAGCAGAAATATTCCAATTACTTCTATGTGAAACTGGAAGAATTATTAAACGTTTGTGTAGAATACTATTAGATTCTCTTTGTCAAAGGTCTGATTTTCGAACTGCATGGTAAATGTATTTGGTATGACACAATGTATGAGGTATATAACAGAGCATAAATAACGAGCGCTTTCAAGTAGATTCTACACGAACAGAGCAGAGTATAAACCATACGAATCACGAATTACAAAGGAAATGTAAGTAGAAGACTTCTCTCTTGGTTAGATTTTCTTTCTGCAGAGAACAGCTTGGGGAAAGAAAAGAATCAACTTCCTGCGTCACGTGTCATGCTTTGAGTGGGATTAACCCTTTCTTGTCGGTCTCATGACTGTCTGTAGTCATATGGAGTAAAAAAAAAAATGACCGTCAGTGAGTTAAATTCGTGTGGTCGAGACAACAGATGTGTCGGCTGATCGCTTACGGAAGCTGATAAACAAAGCTTAATGTAGGTTCACAAAGCATAAACATTTCGATTCGTCAGTGGTAACAGCACAGCTTCTTTCTCATGAAAATTTCTGCAACTACACACGCTCACGAAGACTTTTCGAATTATATGGAGACAAAGCATGTCTTCGTGAGAATAAAGCATTTGGCTTGTCTAGTGCAGTCAAATATAATACGTCATGTAATCAGTAGATATTGCTCGCACGAACTTAATTAGACATTAAGCTTTCCTAAATAGTCATGCAGACACAGCACACACACACACACACACACACACACACACACACACACACACATACACACACACATACATACATACATACATA
>NW_004797613.1:180497-181899 GCF_000002075.1 Aplysia californica
TAGAGAGAGAGAGAGAGAGAGAGAGAGAGAGAGAGAGAGAGAGAGAGAGAGAGAGACGCACAGAACCGAGTGAAAACTTAATCCCTACCAGTTGAGAATCAATATGATATTAAAACATTAAAAAAATCTCTTATGATGAAGTTCAGCATTCTTTTAAAGCTCAGCGCATGTTTATTAAACGGGTTGATTCGAGGACGTGATAACCTGGTGGGATGTGTATAGTGGGATTTACAAGATGTCTATTTTGGTGTCGGAGACCTAATATTAATTAGGCTCTCGGGTTCTGAGAGATGGGTTCTTTGGAAAGGCTATAGAAGAATTTCCTTCTCTTCTCCTAGACGGAAATTTTCATGGACACAGCAGCAGTGGAAGTCTTCAAATTCTGGCGGCCATTTTGCATTTGAAACCAGGCGATCCCCACGTCCTTCAATTGCAAATATCTCAACTCCTATTCAAGATAGATGAACACTTTTTAAACAAAAACAAAACAAGTGAATAGACTTTAACATTACGACAATAACAACTCCATGTGTTAAAAAATTGACGGGCGCCTGTTTCCACCGCTTCGTGACGCCTAGATCTGGTTCTCTTTATGGAAATCAATAAAATATTACATGTATTTTATTTAAAGTTATGCAAAGAAGTTAAAGGTCTCAATCAGAGCCGTCAGACAGAGATAATTATGAACTTTTGTTCCTTTTGTCATGTACAGAAGCATTAGAACAAATTGACTTCCGAAAGTGCTGCTTTAAAAAAGTGAAACAAGAGCGGAGAAAGACATAAATAGCTGACACTGATTTCCAGGCTTTATGACAAACAGCACAACAGAAAAGAATAATGATACCAGGATCGTCAACGTCTGCTCCAGACTTGACTCCGGAAAAAAAGAAGTTGCATACGTTGTCTTCATGTAGTCTAGTGGTTACTGTTAGTCATGAAGCTGGACATTTTTTATGCCAGGATGTACATGAATAGGAGCATGTATGTTTGTGTTACTGGAGGCTTCAGATAGTGTCAGTTTTACCTGTCTTTTCGTTGGTGGGATGTTGTAACTCCATTTCTGGAAATTGTTAGAGTGAGGGTGCCGTTGTGAGCTCACGTACTGTGTACGTCAACGGAATCCTGAGTTCAGAGATATGTACCTGTATGCGCTTTTGATGAAAGGTAGTGTGTGTGTGTGTGTGTGTGTGTGTTTGTTTGTGTGTGTGTGTGTGTTTGTGTGTGTGTGTGTGTGTGTGTGTGTGTGCGTGGGCGGTCAGCTTTCTCTTGAATATAGCCATTGGTTTTCTCGTATCGTCATTTTGCCCTTTCTCACTGTGGCCGGGACGTGCTTTTCTCACTAAAGTGTTTGTTACTGTTTCACATTGCAGATCTTTCTCTCTCACACACACTCACACACACA
>NW_004797613.1:182565-185289 GCF_000002075.1 Aplysia californica
CACACACACACACACACACACACACACACACACACACACACACACACACACGTGGGCGTGCACGTGCGCGTGCGCGCATGATGACACTTTTTTTCTCTAAACACATTGACTATCGGCATCGCTGAGGCCGTGAGGTTTACAGAGAGAAGAGCATTGTCAGGTGAACGGCGTACTTTCCTGTTGTTTTTTTTTGGGGGGGGGGTTTCCCTGTCGCAATGTTGCGAGTGGAGAATATGGATCTAGACCGTGGCCTTGAGGGCATGATGAATACGTCACAAAAATGGAGGAAACGGGAAACAATGTTATTAAAAACCTTTGCAACCATGTCAATATCTATGAATGAGGGCATATTTGTTTTACAACGGTGTGCGTGAGGAATAGCTCTTCACTTACTTTCTGCACTCTCATTCTTAACAAAATATTGCCAACCCGGGTAACCGGTGCCTGTGGTGTAGCGGATAGTGTTAGGCGCTTCTCCCATGTTGTGATAATTTTTATGTAGAATCTTGGTATTTCTGATGGGATATTGTATTCCCTTCAGCCCGGGTTGGCCCTTACAATCAGGGTCAAAACCTCCTCGTAAAAATTATAAACTCGATGGGGATGTTAAATATGTACACACCTACATTTTAGAAAATAAAGTTCAGGTGTATTGTTGTCATTCATTAAAATCGTTTCCTGTCGTTTCTTGTGTGAATGCTGCATGTGGGGAGTATGGATCTAGGTAGAAAAGTGCCTGTCAGTCTGAGCAATATCGCCTATTGGGCGAATTTGTAATGTTGGTGGGCAAAAGTGAGCGCTGGCTTTCAAATCGTCGGCAAGCACTGATCTTGACAGTGAAGAAACAGGATGTCTTGTATCCTTCTTTACAACAGTGTAAACATATCTTAAGTTGAGGACATGTTTGTTTTACGACGGCATTGATGAGGAATAATTCTTCATTTATAACGCACTGCACTCTCGAAAGTGAAATTGTATTTGCTGAGCTTCCTTTTGCAACACTGTAAAGTTATTAATTTAAAAGACAAAACCTCCGAATTTGATATCCATCTTCAATAGAACGGCGCCAAATGGGAGAGTTCTGGTAAAGTGCCTTCCCAAAGGCTCGACGTTACATCGATCTGAGCCTCGAATCCACTAACCTATAGATCTAGAGCTAATCTCAGGATGACGAGCCCGGTAGCCAATAGCTTGTTCACTTTCGTCTGACCGCGGTTAAAACAAGATAAAATGAAATCTCTCTCTCTCAATCTTCTCAGATCTTTGCACGGGGGCTCTCGTGGCCTAGAGGTTGAGGTGTTGGCCTCTCATTCCCGGGTTCGATTCCGGGTAGCGACCAAAAAATGTCTTCTCTAAAATTGTCTCCTTTCACATCCTTTCCTGATCTCTAACAATGTTCTGTTGTCTGCTTTCATTTCTTTCCACTTTCTGCCCCTACCCCCTCACCTCCTTTGCCCCCTCCTCTGGGCTCCTGACTCTTTCTGCAGCCTTTCTACTGCTACTCCTTGGCTCCTCCTAACTGCTGTCTTTCTGCCACACCCCTGATCTTTGGTAGGAAAGATCTACACCTAGCTTTCTCGGAAAAGGGCGAAAAATCTCGGAGGGCCCGTGTGCAAGTTGCGCACGTTAAAGATCCCTTGGTGGTCTAAAATCGATAAGAGTAGGCTTCGGCCGCCACCCGGGCAAAATTCAAAATTTCCTACCAACGAAAAAGTATTAGGTGTGTCCCGCGTGCTCATATGACCTTATGCAGAGTTGCGAGCGCCGTAAAACCCTATACTAAACAAACAAACAGATCTTTGCATACAGGTAAAAATATTGGATGACCTACAGAATCTAAAAGCCCATTCATAAAGGTCACTGCAAACTGAAGTTCCGACACGTTTTCTTTGATGTAGATGTAAGCCGAAAGCGTGTAAAAAATTTAATAGGGGATTTATAGCATTCACCTAAAACATTTAAAAGTTGACATTTTCCTGAACATCATACTCTATTGTTCGCCAAAACACGATTCAAGAGACGATGTGAGTAATTTTCGAGACTCACACGGTGCTCGTGGAGACGTCTGGACAGCGGGGGAATGAAATTGACAAGTTTACACCCTGAAATATGTGGGCATGGTGGTGTTGATGTCTCAAAATGAGGCAAGGTTTCTGTAAATAATTTATTTTCGTGATCCTGTGTATGTTTCCAAAGAATATAGCGCCCAAAGAGAAAAAACGTGTATTACTGGATCAAGATTTTTGGAGAAAAAAAATGTGTCTGGTCGCTGGCCTGCAAAAGCGCCATGCAAAGTTTCGTTGGCATAGGAAAAAATAATAATGAGCTAGATCTAGAATTTTCGACGCGGTCAGACGAAGGTGAAGAGGCTATTAATAATTATACTAATTCACTCGACCAGGTGGGCAAACATTGGACTACCGACACCATGGCACTACACTCCCATTCTTACTTAACAAAAAACCGTTTCAAACACGGGTTACTTGTAACCGCTGTGTGTGAATCGTCCTTTTTACCACAAAGCGTGCTGTCTCTGGTTTATGAACTATGAACCGGTGCTGTGGTAGGGTAGGCGCTCCGTCGTCGCACACATAAAGTAACCAAGCCTAGAGAATTAATTTTATCCGTCTTTCTCCTGGGAACGTAGTAACCCCCTCAGCCCGATTTGGCGCTGATACACAGAGTCGAAACGCGCCTCTTTATTTATTTCTAAATTGTATCGAT
>NW_004797613.1:185389-186494 GCF_000002075.1 Aplysia californica
GAAGAAGAAGAAGAAGAAGAAGAAGAAGAAGAAGAAGAAGAAGAAGAAGAAGATGAAGAACAAGAACAAGAACAAGAACAAGAACAAGAACAAGAAGAACAGGAAAATAAAGAACAAAAAGAAAGAAAGAATGAGAAATAGAAAAAGTCGAGAATAAAAACAAGAAACGAAAAGAAAGAACGAAAGAACAAAAAACGAGGGAGAGAAACTGAACAAAAGTCCTAAATCATGAGAGCAATACAAACATTAAAATCATTATAACAGTTTCAGAAATAACAATATAACGGTACAACCAAGACCAGAAATCAACACGAGAAGAGGAAGCCGGTTCAATAATTCATAACACTTTACGATGACACAGCGCCAACTTTCCCCATAGCCTCGCCCCGATGGCCACACGACACAAATCAGATATTCCCCCCTCTCCAGAGAGATCATGGACTTCTGTAAAGTAGATCTGTCCATAATAACCACTTAACCCCTCGCAATAACGTTTGCACTCATGAATAATCAATGAGTTTCAATGAAGATATCGGGAGCGTTAAGGCTAAAGAGTCGGTGATCACCTGTCAGGGGACGGGCATCACTTGTCGATTAAAAGTGTTGGAAAACATTCTGGCTGTGGCTGAAACATTGTAGCAATGGAGATTTGGGTTTGTTTAAATGAATTGTGTCAGTTTTTTTGTTTTTGTTTATTTGTTTGTTTGTTTTTTTAAGTAGAAACTCACCAACTGATTAAAAAAAACAAAAAAACAACAAACAGAAACAAACAAAATCAAAACAGAAATTAGTCAAAGTAATTTTGAGAGAATTTCCAATAGCTGCTATGACTTGATAAATATTATATAGCAAATAGAGGTTTTAAAAAAGTAGATGATTGAAAAGTGAAATATTATGTTCCTGTTTCCAAACAAACCAGAGATCTAAATCTAGGTGTTTAGGTTGCATGAGAAGAGTTATCAGGTTGTGGGTATAAGTCATTTTTAGAAGAGAAGATACAATACTTTGACCCTTCCCCTCCTTCCTACCTCTCTCTCTCTCTCTCTCTCTCTCGCTCTCTCTCGCTCGCTCGCTTTCTCTTTCTCTCTCTCTCTCTCTCTCTCTC
>NW_004797613.1:186726-188111 GCF_000002075.1 Aplysia californica
CTCTCTTTTTCCCTCTCCCTATCATCTCTCTCTCCCTCTCTCTCTCTCTCCTTTTCTCTCTCTCACTCTCTCTCTCTCTCTCTCTCTCTCTCCCTCTCTCTCTTGCTCTCTTTCTCCCTTTTACACACTCACACACACACACAAAGGTAACCCCACTTACGTACGCACACACACACACACACACACACACATACATACACACAAACACACATACACCCACACATACACACACACGCACACACACACACACACACACACACACACACACGCACACACACATGAGCACACATAATACAACAAACCATAAACTAAATGGTCTGATAGGTCTAACAAACGTATGCATATTACATAAAACAAACAAAGAGAAAGAACAGAAAAGACAGGAAAAGAAACATACTACCCACAGACATGGCTCATCCGAATACGTTTCAATCTCAATTTTACGAGTATAAATAACATCGTTTTGAATCTGCATTTTTGAGCATGTAAAGATACCAAGCGTCAATGCTAACAATTAAACAGCTTGAAACTGCACAGAACAGTCAACACTGAAACGCGAATACCAACTCAAACATTTATATTTGTTCAGTGATACACAGCTAAAAGTACTTGCAGTTGTAGAGCGGAATATATTTTTTTTAAAGAATCATTTTAGAATTTATGAACTTTCTATGAATAGCGCCATATGGGAACTGTGTGCAACGATCTCGTTTACACAAAAGGCCAAGAGCATTAGAAATGATGAGTGAGCTCAATACACGGGATTCTTTTTAAAAAACTGGGCTGGCAAATCGCAAGAGGATTAAATTTCCAAGCTATTAAAGCAATGCGTTAACTGTCGGCCCACGGTGACAATGAGAAGTCGGAGGTGTCTGGTTTCTTTTATAATTTCAATCACCATCACTCGCACCTGGGTTGGGAGGAGGCTTTTATTTCAAAGTAGTCCATTGCTCCGGTATTGATAAAACTTTTACCTGACTCATTCCCACTACCGATGAGCTCATTCTTTTTTTCCTTTTTTTTAGGGGGGTTTAGGGGAGTTGTTTGTTTGAATCTGTTGTTTTTTACGTATTTTTTTCCTGACTTTTTATTATCTTCTAAACTGAAAAAAAAATTAATTTTTCTGTAAAAGAATGACGATTGTTTAGTTTGTCTGGTGTTTGTTGGTTTGTTTGTTTATTTCTATTGTTGTTGTTTTTTGTCAATTTTTCAGGAATTTAAAGGAAAAGCCAATCTGAATAAACGCAAAGGGGTTGATAATCGAAATAGGTGGACAAAGTGTGGCTACGGTTAACACTATGCAATACCACATGTTCTTGAGCAAACAAACAAACAAACAAAGAAGTAACAAAGAGAGAGAGAGAGAGAGAGAGAGAGAGAGAGAT
>NW_004797613.1:188211-195131 GCF_000002075.1 Aplysia californica
CCACCCTCCCAGTCTCTCCCTGAATAAACCCGTCTACTACTCCAATGTATGTTTACGTGCTTTTATGGCCGTTTTTTGGTGTGCACACCTGTATAAATGACGTAAGCCGATCCGTTTATCCGAAAGTTTTGTGTACTCTGAGATTAGGGCATTGTAAATCTGAACTCCGTCCTGTATACTCCTCGACACAGCTGTTGTCTCAGCGCACGATAATCAAGTCAGCTTTATCTTTTACTCATGTTCAGTTCACTAGAAATCTAGTCATTCACGCTGGTTTTGTTTTGTTTTTAAAAAAATCCTTTTTATTATATATATAATAATAATAATAATAATAATAATAATAATAATAATAATATGTATTTATGCGGTTGTGTGTACTGTGTACGCGTGTGTGTGTTGCAATATAATTATGTAACATCAATATTGTTCACTCTATACTATTTGGTATGTGTTTGATACTTTATATAATAGAATAAACTATTATCTATCTGTCTCTGTCTATCTGTTCATCTATCTATCTGTATATATATAAATATATTATATACCGGTATATATAATTTGTGTGTGTGTGTCTGCCCTCCTCCCTCCCTTTCTGTCTTTCTGTTCGTGGAAAACTCAGGAAAACGTATGTCCAATCCACTTAAGATTCCACATGATTTGGTGCGCTCATGATCATACCATCATTTGAGGGTGGTTGGTGGGTGCTCTGGTGTGGTTTGTTCCTTCTTTCCTATCAAACATATACTTTCTGATCTATTCTCTTTCTTTTTTAGTGGGTTGTTGGCGGGTGCTCTGGTGTGGTTTGCTTCTTCTTTCCTATCAAATATCTATCGACCTTATCTCCCCTTCTTCTTTTTTATGTTTGGTACTCTCTTGTAACACCTCTAATCCTCTGGCGCTCATGTGACCTTATGCAGTTGGGAGCGCCGTAAAACCTCTACTAAAGCAAGTTTCTTTTTTATGTTTGTTACTCTCTTGTAACACTTCTAATCTTCAGCACTTATATGACATTATTGTGTTGCTAGTGCCGTAAAACTCTTACGAAAACTTAATACCATCATCTTATTGTAAGTCAGTATATTATGAATTGTATTGCTGTATTGGCAACGGACTGAGATGAGCTGCCAGACACCCCTCCCCTCCCCTCCCCTCCCCTCCCCTCCCCTCCCCCGCCCCAACACTCAGTGCACAGGCATGCCGCTTTCCCCTCAGAAACACTGTTGTAATAACAAAAGTCCACGGTTTGAATCAAATCCGAGGTCGACCCTTCCTTGAACGTTTTTCCAAGTGCTGCGCGTTTAGTTCGAAAAAAAATATTTATGGCACAGACTAATTATTGTAGTATAATGTCCAAGGCTATGCACTCTCACATATGTCTGCCTCACAATGGAGTGTTTTCCTCCTATGTTGGGGATAATTGTACAGTCCATGATGAGCAAGCTTCTCAGCGAAGTTTTTGTAAAGAGCGAAGAGCGGCGGCCATGTGGATGTGTTGTCTAAGTCTTTAATGATGGTGATGATCATGATGATGATCATCATCATCATCATCATCATCATCATCATTCATCTTCATCATCATCATTATTATTTTTTTTTAAATTTTATTATTATTATTACTATTGCTGGCATTATTATTATTATTATTATTATTATTATTATTATTATTATTATTATTATTATTATTATTATCATCATCATCATCATTATCATTATCATTATCATTATTATTATTATTATTATTATTATTATTATTACTATTGCTGCTACCATAATGACACTAGATGGTACTACCTGCAGCTGTTCCTACTGCCTTGTAGGTGCATACGGGAGTAAACCCTAAACAAATCCGGAAGGAGGACTCCTAAGGCAGTCGACAGGCAGGGAGGAACGATCCGAACTCTCTTCTGGCAGCCCCTGCAACTTTACTGGTTCCAAATGTATTGACCTCGTCTCTCCTTTGGACTAAATCAGCTATGTCGAGAGGGGGCTCGTGCAAATTGGGAGATGCACGTTCTCCATACAGTCAGGTCCAGGCTTTTAGCTTAGTCAAGATTTCAAGGTTTCTTGGAGGACTCTGCAAAAGAGCAAATACAGCGGATCATACTCACAGCTCAACCACAGCTACAACAGCATTTATATGATTATGGAAAGGACACTTCATCCTTGTTGTGACGAGCAAGGGAAAAAACACGGGAGGTGGCAGTTTACGGGTTATAAGACATCCTTATTTGGCGAAACTGGATGTCGCCACGGGTCACCTTTTACGATGGGAGTGACTGATGAGCTACCGCCCGTCTCAAACTGGGCAGCCCCCCCCCCCCCCCCCCCCCCCCAGTAAGGTGCTGATCCGCCACGTCTGTTTGCTGCTATGGGTGTATGGAGCAAGAACAAAAACCGAAAAGCAGACGTTAAATCCTGCACCAGGCAAAGAAAGAATAAAACTAACCCCATGGAAACTGGTGACCTGGAATGTTAGACCAATGACGACCGGATTGGACACTACCAACCTGGAGAAAACAGAAGACATCAGAAAGACAGCAATCATAGACAGGGAGCTCACACGACTCAATGTAGACGTCACTGCCCTGCAAGAGACAAGACTTGCTAACTCTGGTACCATCAGGGAAAGAAACTACACATTCTTCTGGAAGGGTCTTGGGGAAGATGAGAGGAGAATCCATGGTGTGGGCTTTGCAGTACACAACAGATTGCTGAACAAGATCAGCACACCCCCCCCCCCCCAAGGTATATCCGAGCGTATCACTGTCATGGAAATGGAAACCAAAACTGGAAAGATTCAGTTCATCAGCCCCTACGCCCCAACCCTAACAACAGAAAATGAGAAAAAAAACCAGTTTTTCGAGGAACTTCAGGATGCAATCAACAACGTTCCAAAAGCAGACCAACTTTTTCTCATGGGCGACTTCAATGCAAGAGTAGGTACTGAAAACAAAGTATGGTCCACCTGCCGTGGACCTTTTGGGCTGGGAAAAATCAACGGGAATGGTCAGAGACTCTTAGAATTCTGTACAAATAATAACCTTTGCATCACTAACACATTCTACAGTGGCAAGGACAGACACAAGGTTACTTGGTGCCATCCAAGATCAGTCCATTGGCACCAAATCGACTTCATCATCGTCAGAAAGAAAGATGTCAACATGGTAAAGCAAATAAGATCCTTCTACAGTGCAGACTGCAACACAGACCACCTTTTAGTTATAGCCAAGGCAAAGATAGTCACAAAGAAAACACCAAGAGCTGAAAAACAAAAGAAACCTAAGATCAACATAAGAAATACCAAAGACCCAGCGTTAAAGGCAACATTTCAAGAACATGTTAAAGAAGAACTCCAACATCTAGATAGCTCATCCCCAGACAACATGTGGAATAGCATGAGATCAACAATTTATAATTCTGCATCGATGACTTTTGGAATAGAAAGACCTTGCAAGGAGGACTGGGTTGAAGCCAGTGCATCAACACTCGCTCCTCTACTCGAGAAAAAGCGTAAGATTCTGATAGGACACAACACAAATCCAACAGAGAGTACAAAGCAACAACTACGTGCTGCAAAATCCAACCTTCAAAAAGAAACCAGAAAGTGTGCCAATCGGTACAGGGATAAGTTATGCTCAGAAATCCAACAGGCAAGCGATACAGGTAATATCAGGAAAATGTATGAAAACATCACAATGGCTATTGGACCAACAGCAAACAAAGTGGCACCTCTAAAGTCTGCGACAGCTGAACGGCTGATAGACAAGAAGAAACAAATGGAAAGATGGGTGGAACATTATTCGGACTTGTTCTCAGAGGAACGACATGTTGATAGACAGCTACATGAGGCTATTTCTCAGCTCTCCGAAATGTTAGAACGCCAACAGAAGAAGAACTCTCCTCTGCAATCGATGAGCTCGCTTGCAGAAAAGCAGCAAGAAATGACAACATACCTGCTGAAGTACTGAAAGAGAACAAAGAGACCCTCCTCCCATATCTCTACAAGCTACTAACAACTTGTTGGCTGAAAGCAGAAATTCCACATGACTTGAGAGATGCCCAAATCACCACACTGTACAAGAACAAAGGGGACAAAGGAGATTGCAACAGCTACAGAGGTATCTCACTGCTAAGCATCACAGAAAAGCTTTCGCTAGGAACTTCCTGAAGCGACTTCAGAAACTAGCAGAAAGAGTCCTACCAGAGAGTCAATGCTTCAGATCAAACCGCTCAACAAGACCATGATCTTTTTTATTCTTCAGCTACAAGAAAAATTCAGGGGGCAACTACTGCCATTACATACTGCGTTCGTCGATCTGACAAAGGCTTTTGATACAGTCAGTAGATCAGGACTGTACACGGTGCTTGGAAAATTGGCTGTCCCCCAATACTGCTACAGCTCATCATCTCATTCTACGAAGATATGAAGGCCACCATTCAGTTTGACGGTTCAACATCCATAGCGCAGTAAAGCAAGGTTGCGTGTTAGCACCAACCCTTTTTAGCCCTTATTTTGCTGTCTTACTGCAACACGCATTTAAAGAGTCGCCAGGGGATGTCTTCCTCCACTGGAGAACTGATGGGTCGCTCTGTAATCTTGCTCGACTCAAAGCCAAGACCAAGATCAACAAAACAACAGTACAAAAGACCTTCTCTTCGCCGATGATGCTACTCTTGTTGCACACAGTGAATCAACCCTACAAAAAATGATGGACCGCCTATCAACAGCATGTAAGGTTTTTAGCTTGGTCATCAGTGTTAAGAAAACAGTCGTCCTTCCCCAAGAAGGTGCTGAGCAGAGCCATATATGGCTGAGCGACAAGGAGCTTGAGACAGTGGACAAGTTCTGTTACCTGGGGTCTACCATCAGCTCTACAACATCACTTGATTATGAGATCAGCACCAGGATAGGGAAAGTAGCAACAACTTTTGGAAGGCTGACAAAACGAGCATGGAAAAACACAAGATTAACCATCAAAACAAAGATCAAGATTTACGAAGCATGTGTCAGCACATTCCATGATTTCTCAGGTGTATGCCTGAAACGTCTTGACTGTTGATAACATGTTCCTTTCATTCCATTAATATGCTTCTAATAAGCTTTCATTTCTGAAACATGGACCTTGTACAGCAGACAAGAAAAGCGCCTCGACATTCTCCATCTTATATGCTGCCGCAAGATGTTAGGCATTTCGTGGCACGACAAGGTTACAAATGTTGAAGTGTTGGCACGGGCAAACCTCCCGAGCATGACAACTATCCTGTGTTTAAAAAGATTGAAATGGCTGGGCCATGTCAAGAGAATGGACGACAACCGGATTCCGAAGCAACTTCTCTATGGAGACCAAGAGGAAGACCAAAATTGAGGTACAAAGACACCTGCAAAAACAGCTTATCTAAGCTTGGAGTAGATGTTAGCATCTGGAAAAAAATAGCTGAGGACGGGAAAACATGGAGGAAAATGATAAAGGAAAGAAGTATAATGCTAGAGAGCAGCCTTAGAAACAACCAGGCTGAGAAGCGCCAACGACGAAAGGGAAACAGCGGAAATACAGAGCTTCGATCTACGACACTGACATACAAGCACTGTGATGAATCTGCGCTTCAAACATAGGAAGAATTAGCCGAGAAAGAAGCTGCATAATATGATAAAGACAACCTTGAGACCATCTTAAGCTAAATTGACCGTCTGCATAGACGAAAAGAGCCATATAATATACTATTGCTGGTATTATCATCATCATCATCATCAATATTATTATAATTATTATTATTATTATTATTATTATTATTATTATTATTATTATTATTATTATTATTATTATTATTATTATTATTATTATTATCATCATTATTATTATTATTATTTATTATTATTTTTAATGTTATTATTATTCTATTACTCGTACGTTGCGCACAAAAGGGGTTACGTGTCAGATTTTAAAATGCAAATATTCATGTTTGTTTCAGGTGGTCAAAGGGTATGCCCCACACTCTGATTCTGCTGTCTCCTTTGAAAAAGGGAAATGGGAACTATAGCACGATTAGCAGGATCAGGTCTGTATGTGCACAATGCTAATAATATCTTTAACTACAATAACAGCAACAACATCAACAACAACAGCTACTTCTACTACTACTACCACTACTACAACTACCACTACCACCACCACTACCACCACCACCATTAATACTACTACTACTGCTACTACTACTACACTACTACAGCTACTACTACTACTGCTACTACTACACTACTACTACACTACTACTGCTACTACTACTACTGCTACTACTACTAATACTACGACTACTACGACTACTATTACTACTACTACAATTGCTGCTGCTGCTGCTGCTACTACTAACAACAATAGTATTAATAATAGCAATAATAATAATAGTAATAATTTAAAAATATGACAACAATAATGGTAATAATAACGATAGTAATAATAGTAATAATAATCTTACAAGTAATGGAGCTAAGGCCAAATTTTGCGAACAGTATATTCTCAGAAACTACGGAATGAAAAAATATGAAACTGCCAATATCCGTAACTTGAAACGTAGTGTTGCACTATTGTATTTTCATTAAGATCAAATGTGTAAGAAGAAAGCCCATTTTAAGTTAAATTCAGTTCGTTTGTAGCAATCGCCATCATTTGCTTCCACGTTGTATATTTACTGCGGAGTGCCGACTGCACCAAAGGGTATTTTGTGTTCAGTTGTACATAAAGTAGCTTTACGGGAATTCCCGGTTTCCGTCTCACGCCTTTAGGAGGAGGAGGAAGAGGAGGAGGAGGAGGTGTAGGTGTAGATGGAGAAGGAGGAGAAATGAAGAAGAAGAAGAAGAAGAAGAAGAAGAAGAAGAAGAAGAAGAAGAAGAAGAAGAAGAAGAAGAAGAAGAAGAAGAAGAG
>NW_004797613.1:195231-196541 GCF_000002075.1 Aplysia californica
CCTGTCTCTCTCTCTCTCTCTCTCTCTCTCTCTCTCTCTCTCTCTCTCTCTCTCTCTCTCTCTCTCTCTCTCTCAGTCTTAGTCACACAACTCTAGGCAATGAATGTGCTTTCAGTAGCATGTTGTGTCCCCTCCACCAACCCCCAGTCTGTGCGCTCAATCAACCTCCTCTCGCCTGGAGCATGTGGCGTCGGTCAGATAATAACACACAAGTGAACGAAAACTGGAACGTCAATTTAGCAGCAGTGAGAGAAAACGTTTTCCTTGAGCCTGTGCGGATTTGTTATTTTTGCGGGTTTACGACCGGAGCCCCTTGGCTTAATCGCATTACTTCATTATTATGAGCAATAGCAGGGACACTGTCTGCAGATGTTGATCTAGTACTATGTAACTGTTAATCTGTCCGTCTGGAGGGACCGTTTTTGTAGGATTTGAGATTGTCGACAGGTAACAAACCGTAAATAGGCCTAGGCGTAAGGGGATTTTTGGAAATTAAAAAGGACTCTGTAACTCAAGCCAATTCAAACAAAGAAGAAAAAGATATTTTAAAGTAAAAGACAATGGTTTTCAGAAGGGCAAAGTACAAATGACAGTAGTGTGAAGCTGTTAAGATTAACAAACTTAATTGTGGCAACGAGAGACAGTGAAAATAAAATTATATTATCTCAATGCAAAATAAGAATTAAAATCAATTAAAAAATGAAAAACAAACACAAATTTGAAGGAATCAACTACAGTGGATACTGTCTAAGACGGCCTTCTTTTGATACCGAGGAGAAAAGTGACAGTATTAAACCGATGGTTGTCTTGCACAGTGTCATAATGCCCGTTTGTGCAGGTGATTGTCTTATACGGGGGGCAACTAGAGCAGGTTCGACTTTGATATCTAAAGAAAATTAATCTAATGAGGATGCAGAATCTTTGTCGTTGTTGTTGTTGTTGTTGTTGTTGTTGATTTTAATGGAGCCGTGACAACAAGTTACTAAAATGTCTTCAGGAAATACTACAACCTTTGCTGGAGTAGTAGCTCAAACAATTGAAGAAATGTTTGACATGGAACAAATAAGGACATAGAACCCAATTTGCCTAAGAACTGACACTCTCTCAAGCCATCTACCGATATATTATATGAGTCATAGACAATAATTAAGAGAGCAGGAAAGGCAATAAACTCTTTATAGGCTGACGAACGCTATAAAAACGATCCGTTTTCTCAAGAGAAAGCTAACACGTTACATCGATTCTTAAAGCATGGAGTCTAAAAGCAACTGTTGCAATACAATAATAATAATGATAATAATAATAATGAT
>NW_004797613.1:197101-198898 GCF_000002075.1 Aplysia californica
TTATTTTTATAACTACTATTACTATTGCCATTACTATACGTATAATCATCATTTTCAAAAGCAGACTATCACCGTGATAAAATGAGAATATAGATATATCAAAATTTCCCAGTTACATATATCGAGAAGAAGTTGTAAGATAAAAGAAAAAGTATTTTTTTAAAGTTCGACAGAACGTGGCAGAGGACGCCATAAGAGTAAAACTAGTCAAGATTCCTCTGAACACCTGGAGACAAGTCAGTGTGAATAAAGAACTGCTTTTAAGATGGGCTGTCATTTTTGTGTAATACGAGTATTATGTGATTGGCATTCTTTGTACATTATGTGTGTGCTAAAATACGTATTTAATGTATTGTCACCCAAATGTCCCAATGGAGATCAATAAAGTTCAATTTATTATTCTATTTTAAGATACAATTATTTCCTGCTTTGCATGCGATTTACAAGATTACGAGACTTTCAACAATTGATATCACTGCAGGTAATCTGGTGCGCTTGAATCCAGAAAGGTGGGTCGTGCTAAGTTGTAGAATTTGGAGGTAAATGTAAATTTGTATATATTCTCGCCACACTTGGCTTTAGTTTATCTAAGATGAGCCAACCGAGAACACCGAATTTACGCTGAATATTCCGACATGTTTACTGTTATGAACCACTGATGTTGATTTCCGGAAAACGGGTGTCAGGAACCAGGACATTGCATTATATTAAGTTATTATCAGTTTGGCCATACTATTATTTCTTTTTTCTTTATAAAGCTATATTTATTAAATTATCAATTTCAACCAAAATGAATATCACCTGCTTTCAAAAGAGATATCGATACGGACAAAAAGAAAATGCTGTCTTATGTCGTGTCGGGAATACATAGTTTGAAATACAAACAAGTCCGCATTGCACGTAAAAAAATAAAAACAAAAACAAAACAACAACAACAAACAAAAGCAGGCCATTTTAAATATCACACATATAGTTCTTGGGACATTTTTTCTTTTTATTGCTAATATAATACTCAGCACATTTCGCTCTATTGGGGAATAAACCATAACAGGATAAATTAATGTTTACGCTTATGTTATTTAGAACTAAACACTTGGTTCATATACAGCGTATGTCCAAACGAAAAGACCCCCCTATTTATTTGTCAACAATGTCCTTCTGTTTCGCCCTGCCCAAAGCAGTCGCCTGGTCGTGCAGTGTGGAGACGTAAAGTGGGCTAATCTATGTCCTGTAAAGAGGCGGTTTGGGTTCGAAACTGTCTTGCCACAGACTGTAACCCTTGGGTGGCCAGGGGCAGTCAGTGCATAGCTCGGGGTGGGCAGGAAACAGCCACAAATACTTATTATCTTACATGTCAGCATATAGCCCTGCTCTAGATGAACACCATGTGTGGAATCCTAACCTCTGGGAGAGAGAGCGAGAGAGAGAGAGAGAGAGAGAGACAGAGACAGAGAGAGAGAGTGAAAGAGAGAGGTGGGGAAAAGAGAGATAGACAGAGACAGAGAGACAGAGACAGAGAGACAGAGACAGAGAGACAGAGACAGAGAGACAGAGACAGAGAGACAGAGAGACAGAGAGGGGAAGAAGGGAGGGAGGGAGGGAGTTAGGGAGAGAGAAAAAAAAAACAAGTAAACGCGACGGAAAGTGAAGGTGCGGTTATGTATTTTGGTACGTATGTGCATGTATAAGTGTACTTGTCTGTTAGAGGGTGAGTGCGTTTGTGTGTGCTGTATAATATTATGTATGTATGTGCGTTTGTTTTGTTTTTGTTGGATTTTTTTTTTGGGGGGGGGGTGT
>NW_004797613.1:200256-201944 GCF_000002075.1 Aplysia californica
CCCTCTCTTTCTCCTCCTCTTCCTTTCATGTGTTCTCTTTCGCAGCTAAATGTATTTAGAAGCCTCACCTTCAACACCACGTTACTTATTAATTAATACCAAACCGCAATCTTGCTCTCCACTTCTCACAAGCAAGCATTTCCCGACGGGATGAAGATAGCCCTTGATTCCTTACTTTGCCTTTCTGCAGAATCCCCTTACGATCTTACGACAAGCAGCAAATGCCTCATGAGTACCAGCCACTGTTTACGTTACGAGGTCCACAAATAAAAACAAGGCACTCGTCGCTCGGACTGCTTCCTGATGGGCCACTGACATTGGCCACTGACCATAAAAGCTGACCACACGTGCTGAACTCATAACACGCACCTGCTCTTCTACTTAGAACTCTCTAACTCTCTATGTGTTGGCCAGTTCCCGGAGGGGGAGATGGGAGGGAGATAGGGCTGATTGTGTGAGTGGTCGGGGTTGGGTTGGCAGGGGAGGGGGTGGGGGTGTTTGCGTGAGTGGTTAAGTTTTGGGGTGGGGAGGGGGAGTTGTGGTGGGAAGGGGGAATGAGAGCATTCCCAGTGTTTCAAAATATTTGATTTTAATACAATATTAAACTTTTAACCGTCTTCTCTCACATTTCCACTTCTTTCTCAGTCAGTCTGTCTGTTTGTATGTCTGTCTGTCTGTATGTCTGTCTGTCTGTATGTTAATTTTTCTGTCTGTCTGTTTCTCTGTCTGTCTGTCTGCCTGCCTGTCTGTCTGTATGCCTGTCTGCCTGTCTGTATGTCTGTAAGTCTGTATGTATGTCTGTTCATCTATCTGTTTGTCTGATTGTCTGTCTGCCTGTCTATAGCATACCTTTCTTCTCAATCTTATTCCCTCCTCTACCCCCTCTCCTTCCTGTCTCTCTCTCTCTATCTCTCTCTGTCTCTCTCTGTCTCTCTTTGTCTCTGTATCTCTATCTATCTATCTATCTATCTATCTATCTATCTATCTATCTATCTATCTATTATTGACTCTTCCTCACTCTCAAATACGTCAAAAATAATTACCAATCTCTCTCTTGTTAAAAGATACAAGCGAGGGTATTTATAATCAAACCCATAATTTTAATGAACATTTATTTTAAGTTATCAGTCAAGAAAATAAAAGGAGACAAAAACGGACTGGTCATAAAATGTTGAATTACCCCCAAAAAATTCTCAGTTAAATTAATTGATTCTTCCCTTTTCCCGAAAACAATAATGAAGCAGCAGCAATTTCATGGAACGTCAAACACCGTTGTTCTGTCCTTGGGATACAACAACTGTAGGAATTCTATAGTCTTATGTAAAAAATTGATGTGTTATATATAATGTAAGGGTTATAAGCTTATCGTTAAACGAGTCTACACCTTGCTAGACAACGATACGGGTGGCCCTGGTTTGAATCCTAACTGGGGTCATTGAAATTTAGTTGTAAGGAAATTTTTCACACCTCTTCACTCACGGGTGGTCTCAGTAGCATTGTGTTTATGTCTAACCCAGGATTTTTGTATAGAGATACAGACAGACAGATGGATAGACAAATAGATATGTATCATTATCACCTGTGTTCGCATGCAAATACAAGGACACACACGCACACCCACGCACACACCACCCACCCACCCACCGGGGTGGGCAGGAAACAGCCACAAATACTTATTATCTTACATG
>NW_004797613.1:203747-205443 GCF_000002075.1 Aplysia californica
CCCCCCCCTTTTCTTTTTTATGATCACCCTCTGTTTATACCCGTTCAATTGTCAATTGTCTTCAGGCATCAGGATGTTAGACCTGCTTTTTTTACTGTTTGTCTACGATGCCTTATTTTAACTTTTTTATATATGTACCCTATAAGTAAAGAAAAATGTTTGAATGTCAAAACAAAATTGAATATTATGAACATTAGGCTTCCAGTATGGCTGACGAAGGCAAAATGTAAGCGCCTTACTTGAAAGACTGTATCTCAAAACCTTTTAGAAATTTTTACACGAAACTTTCCGGAAATGTTCTGAGTACCCACTACATGCCTTAAACTAAAGTAGCTATTTGGACAAAATTATGCGTTTGTATTAATGATTAATATTCTAGTGATTTAAAAAAATTTAAGCAAACCTAAAGTATGTTAGAAACACATTTAAGGGACAGATTTCAAGATGGATCCCATTTTTTGGCGTAGAACATGCATTTTCATCTTGAGAATATGCGTGCAAAAAGTCACATGGATATCTTGAATATAACGTTTCTATGGATTTCTATCAACTGGTATGTGAGCCAAGAATAAAGTTTGGAGAAAACGGACCAAAAAACCCCCACAAAACCAGAAGAACTGTATTAACAAGGATATTTCAGACAGATTTTAGGCGCTAGCTTACTTTAAGAGTACAGCCCCCTTGCAGTATTCATAATTTAGTTGGTTTCTGCTTGGAAGAGTTCTAGTTTTAATAGTTATTTGTCTTTTGGGTGTGAAATTTGTGTTTTATAGGGCAATAGAGGCGAGTTCGAGTCTGGATTGGGAAAACTACTCTTTTAAGCATCTTTGTCTTTCTACTGTGATTCTGTATTCCACTCAACCCAGGTAAATCCTGACCGGCAAACGGTAGAGGCATACTACCTCTTACATGGAGTAGATCCTGTCAATTGATTTCTTTTAATTAAAAAATATCTAACAGTAGACCTATGCACTTTGTGTAATTCTGTTTTGTTTTCTTTTCTTTTAGGGGGATTTTTATTGGCAAATCCTCTCTTCTTTCTTTAGTTTTAGTTTTTGTGTGAGTTGTAAGGTAATTGTGTTGCAAGTGCCATAAAAACTCTTACTAAAACTAAACCTGAAACTAAATGTATTTATTTCTGCCCCCTCTTCATGCTTCTTGGTATTTCTCAAGTATAGCACTAATCTCAAAGTTCGTTCTCTTCATATATTCCACTTTGCGTGATGTTTCTTAAATGTTGATTTCCCATTGACAAATATCCAATTTTCACTTTTTTCCCCTTTTGATAGTACTTTGAAAGTTGCGAATGGGAAACACATGCCAGAACCCAGACTCTCGTATAGAACTTATCTCACGAACAGATTAACTCTTAATACCCTATTATGCTTCCTTCACCTGTCAGCAAGACTACTTACCTTTATTTAGATTATACTGAGAAGGTCATAGCTGAATATGTCCCAAAAGATGAGCAAAAGATATTGTTCTTTATTTCACCTGCACGCCTTCCCGATTTAGCCGCAATCCTGACACTCACCCAAAAACATACGAATGAAATTGACGTAAAACTGAAATTCATTACTGATCACGTCTTCAATTTAGGAAAGCGCACGTGTTCAACACGTACTGCATTTCCAGCCCATTAAACATTTCACTAACACTTATGCAAGCGCACCCCCCCCCTTCTCTCTCTCTCTCT
>NW_004797613.1:208228-209285 GCF_000002075.1 Aplysia californica
CTCTCTCTCAGCACAACCCTCTGTCTCTTTTTTTTAAAACTATCCAAGTCCTTGCGACGAGGGAAACCAAGTTGGGATTTCTTTAGATGGATCTACAGTGCAATGATTAGGCAAAAAAGGAAACTACAAAATAAGGAAAGCCAGGCCTGACAGGGTCGGTCGCCAGCCTCCCAGCCGACTGACACAAAACATGATCGAAGAATCGACAATCCGGAGACGACACACACGGGACAATCAAATTAGAAATCCAGGGGCTCTCGTGGTCGAGAGAGGTTACGGCGTTCGCCTATCATTCAATAGGTCCCGGGTTCGATTCCGGGCAGCGACGGAAAATGTTCTTCTTCTCTAAAATTGCCTCCTTTCATCTCCTTTCCTGCTCTCTAACAGTATTCTGGCATCTGCTTTTGTCTCCCCTTTCTGACCCACCCCCTCACCTCCTTTGTCCTCTCCTCTGGGCTCCTGGCTCTTTCTGCAGCCTTTCTACTGCTACACCTTGGCTCCTTCTTACTGTTGTCTTTCAGTCACACCCCTGATCTTATGGAAGGAAAGATCTACTCCTAGCTTTCTCGGATAAGAGTGAAACATCTCGACTGTACCGTGTGCAAGTTGCACACGTTAAAAATCCCTTAGTGGTCCAAAATCGAAAAGAGTAGGTTACAGTCGCCACCCGGGCAAAATTCAAAATATCCTACACGCTGAAAATGCTTAATGAAGTCCGCGCGCTCATATGAATGAACTTATACAATTCCGAGCGCCGTAAAACACAAATTAAAAAAAAAAAGAAATCTCATTGCTACACACTCTTGATTGAAAAGGCACTGGAATCGTCCTGTTCAAATATTGCTAAAGGTGTACCGTAGTCGATTCCAGGCTTAAAACCTGGCAGCTGTTGCGTGCGCGGGAACAATTAGACATAACAGGCCCAGGCTGTTTTTGCAGGCACGCGCGGTCCAGTGTTGAGAGTATGTACAGATAAGTATACACTACGGACGTATCTACGGCCTCACTGTCTGGTGAACCTTCCTTTCCTGCCCCCACCCCCTTTACCACCCCCTCC
>NW_004797613.1:209690-212419 GCF_000002075.1 Aplysia californica
CACACACACACACACACACACAAACACACACTCACTCACTCACTCACTCACTCACTCACTCACTCAATCTGTCTATTTCATGTCTCCCTATCTCACACAGACACAGACTGCACACATACAAAACACACACAAACCAAAAAACAATCACACATTCATCTATTTTCTTTTTTTAGCGTATTCCAGACAAGTGGGTGACTGTTATGATAACAGTTTTTCTTCATCTTTCTTTTCTCCCATTGTCCACTTTCGCTCTGTGAAGGTCTTTTACTTTCATATTTACACTCAGTTTCTGGGCGTCTATCCATCAATATAACATTATGCATGTATGCAAACACAATTGTCGTGTGTTTACGTGGGTTTATTTGTGTGTGAGAGGGGGGGGGGAGAGAAAGAGAGAGAGAATGAGTCAGAGAGAGAGAGTCAGAGAGAGAAAGAGAGAGTCAGAGACAGACAGACAGACAGACAGACAGACAGACAGACAGACAGACAGACAGACAGACAGACAGACAGACAGACAGAGAGGCAGAGAGAAAGACAGAGAGAAGAGCAGAGAGTATTATATGTGCAAGTCTTTCTTAGACAAATTATGTTGTGTAGCGACTACAGTTTAACATGCTTAACCCAATCCGTACGTCGTGTTTTACTATCGTATCCATACGACAAAAGGAACTCTGTGCCACCTCTTTCCAAAACGGAAATTTACTCGTTGATCCGATTCGTACGCTTTGTATAGCAGTATGTCAAAATGATTTTTTGAGAAATACTGAAAGTTTCACAGAGATCTTCGTACTAGAAGTATTCTAACATGTGAAGAATACAACCCCGGGGGTACAAAAGGACCCCAGGGTGTACGGATAGGGTTAAAGCTCGAAGAATGGCGACACTCTGTCTGTGGAGAACAAGGGGGAGATGTAAGTCGCTATTTTTAAAAAATTTAAAAGAACCGTGATGTTCGTTGCCGACCAATAAAGATAAATGAATCATTATCAGCAAACAACTGAACTCGGTTCATTCAATTTATCAGGAGCCGAAGGACGAAAGCAAACGAGTTTCTTGATCGGTAACGTCGGTACTCAAGGGGAGATGCTTGCACTGGAGGATGGTATGGTACTATTAGGTTGAAAAAGTATCCAGGACACTAACCAATCAAGTTACCATCAACGATAGCTAGAGAAAGAGAGAATTAAAAACGTCCTTGTTGTTTCATTGTATTCCATTTTTTTTAAACACTAATAAAAATCGAGTTTTGCACTGAATAGTTTGGGAGTTCCCCCTCTGTGACTGCTGGGCTAAGCTTCAAAGTGAATCCAGTACAGTGCATATTCAGAAAATTCACAGAAAGGCAACTTATTATGAATGAATAACAATATTACATTGTCTTGGAAATAAGAATTGGCATTTGAAACTTATGTGAGGGGTGAAAGCAAATATATCTGCGAAACAAGCTGAACGTTCCGTTTTCTCTACACTTGAAACCATCAGATAAGAGAAATCTCTGAAACCCATCTGGCGATTTATGCTTCCTCCTTGTGTAAATCATTTAGTTTCCTTGACACCCACTTTTGTTCAGACCTAGGAGTGGTCGCTCCTACAGACATATTCGTTGCTCGCTCTAGAGATGGCATGGGGAGATAAGGAAAGAAGTTCGTGTCCTTTGTGGCTAGACAGTTTGTTTGGTTCCAGATGCCAAAGGCGTGTTTTCAATTATCAAGCGAAGTTTTTTTTTTTAAGCAAAGCTACAAAACTGGTTTCCTTTGTGTACAAAGGTTGTTTTTTCAATGTCTTAGGTGTATTAGAAACACTTTGCCATGGCTGAATTAAACTATAAAAGCATGATATTATGTTGAAAGCTGAAAAGAAATTATTCTTAAAATATTCTCTCCTAATTTTCATAATATTATATATAGAGAGAGACGAAATGACGCAAACGCAAACCAAAGCCAAGGAAGCCTAAATGAACCTCTGTATGCAGACGACTGATGTAGTTTTAATCCAAACGAACAAAGCCCCCAAAGCAACACGACCGAACTTAACAGCAGGTTTGTGAAAAATTTAACACGAAAATAAGTATAATATAAAAGTCTTGAAAGTTAACAAAATCAAGGTCTCCTGAACATTCATGTGATTAACAAACAACTTAAACAGAACAAGCAGTATAACTTTAACAACACCAATTACTCAGGCTACTAACGAAGAGGAAGGCCAAGGAAAAGATGGACTGAGACTGAGTCTGAGAGAGTCAAGGGAGTCCCGAAGAACTACAACCCCTCAACGGAAAGAGCTGCAGACTTGGCATGACATAGGACATTCTATTGATGTTTTAACCTCGACGCTCAGCGGCAACAGAGAATGAAAAGGTAAAGAAAGTTAGGAAAATTAAAATACAGACGAAACAGTCTAAGACGCTACCCATTGTCGAGGAAGAAAAGTGGTCGTATGAGACAGGTGGCCTTCTTGAACAGTGTCAATGGGGGAAATGGGAAGTGGCCTTTTGTATAGGTGATTGTCTTATACAGGCGGTTAGGCGGTTAGCGCCGTTTTGACTGTACTTCCTAGTAATTTTACAAACGTAGTTAAAAGGGAGTAAGAGCTGACACCTCCTCCCCCCCCCCCCAAAAAAAAATAGCTGTTATGTTTCAAACTCTTATTCATTGTCTTACAACCCTCCTCAATGTGAAGCACTTTCATTATGTTAACGTATTCTGATAGCATGTGATCTTAAAATACGT
>NW_004797613.1:214523-217019 GCF_000002075.1 Aplysia californica
GGAGAGACAGAGAGAGAGAGAGAGAGAGAGAGATGGGTAGAAAGACAAAGAAAGAGAGAGAGGGGGTCAGAGAAATAGGGAGGAAGAGAGCAACCTATAAGCTAAAGAAAGATAGAGGAACAATTAAATACAAGGAGAAACTAGGAAATATACATAGAAATATAGATCAAAGAGACTGACCTCTGGATGAAAACAAATATATCGAGTGAAAGAGAGAGGGAGAGAGGGAGAGAGAGAGAGAGAGAGAGAGAGAGAGAGAGAGAGAGAGAGAGAGAGAGAGAGAGAGAGAGAGGGGGGGGAGACAGATTGAGACATCATAGAGAGGGGAAAGAAGGTGCGAGAGAGGATCAAATACCCTAGAATTGAGGTGGAAAGACAATTATATTTACATTTAGATACTTTGTACATAGAACGTGGCGGGTAAGAAAAAGAGAGCAAAAATCATCAAAAGAATGAAAAAACAAAACATAGAGGGAAGAAAGAGGTGGTGGTGGTATGCCTGATGGGGCTGGGAGAGCAACATGTGCTTCCAATATGGCAAAGCCATCAGGAGCAACAACAGACCCCGCCATCTACACTAGATAAATACAAAGCAGACTCGCGCGCACATGTGTAGCGATTAAGAAAGAAAACATAGGTGGCGCCAGCAGGTCGTTAAACTGACGGCTGAGTCTGGGCGCTGAGAGATGCCAGAACGGAGAGACAACACGTGAAATCACACAGAAGGCGCCGAGACTGACGCCGCTGGAGATGTGCGTGCGTGTGCGCGCGCGCACCGGGCCAACAAATCTTTTCGGGGAGTGAGTGAGTGAGTGAGTGAGTGAGTGAGTGAGTAAGTAAACCCGGAGACGAGGGTTTCACTCTCTCTGGAGGGACAAGACGACGCAGCAACGAGATTCACAGATTTATACACCGGTGTTTTTGTTCTACAGTCAAGCCTGCGATTTACGGCAGAGTGGCGACAGCCGTGGTAGTGTTTGAGCAAAAAGAAAAAACAAAACAAATAAACGAAAAACAGAGCTACCGAACTATCGAAAGTGTAAAAGAACAACAACAAGAGCAAAATAACGCCAAAATTATTATCATCATCATCATCATCATCATCATCATCATCATCATCATCATCATCATCATCATCATCATCATCATCATCATCAAAAAAAATAACAACAACGTTTATAACAACATCATCATCAACAACAACAACAACAACAACAACAACGTTTATAACAACATCATCAACAACAACAACAAAAACAACAATAAGACGAAAACAAAAACAACTACAGCAACAACAACAGGAGCCATGACGACATATCAAAGCCACAACATCAACGACAACCGCAAGTGACAGCATCAGCATCAACAACAGCTAGAACATGATGACAATATCTTGGACGACGACAACAGCAGGTACACCACCAAAATGGAAGTGACAACTTCAGCGTAGAGGCGTATATATTTAACGATACCACAGGTTTGCTAAGTTTATGCATGCCAGTTTTTGTCTTGGAGCGATATGATATGTGATTCGAAGGATTTATGCCAAAGTAGCAACAGTTGGAATAGGCCTATTGTATGAAATAATAGATAGATACCACATGCGGAATAATACCATCACTAAAAATAGTTAAAATGGAAAATAATTCTGACAACAGCATGAACAACAACAACAAAATAGCATTTAAAACACCTGGCGCAGACATAGAAGTTGCAGGAGCATTAGAGAACAATGGCAGCAGTGACAGCATCGCGATTAAAAAAAAACTATTGTGTCACCAAGAATGCGAATTCAAAATTTCACTGAGGACAACAGCAGGGTGGCCACCAGAAAGACGACATCCTAGAGGAACAAAGAAACCCCAACACAAATCCGTATGTCCCCCTTTCCTGATTTTCAAAAAATTAAATAAAATAAAAAACCCAAAGCAACAACAATGTTTTATGCTATAAAAAAACAACTAGACAAAACCCGTCTGAATAAATGAAAGAGAATTGTTAACCAATTTAAGATATTATTCTGTAACAATATGTAAATCTACTGCAAACCTGCTCTGTATGCTAGAGAATTTAAAAAAAACAACAACAGCTGACTAGAGTCAATCTTAACGCGGAGCCAATTTGATTTGAAAACCCCTGTCATAGTCAATTATATTCTACGGCCACATTTTCTCTGTAAAACATAAGTGCTTTGAGATCTTATGATACTGTGCTACAGAAGCATTACACATAGATCTAACATACATTTTCCAAAACAATTGTCGAAAATGTAAAGTAGCAGCAAATCATCATCATCGAAAATAACAATAACAACAATAGCAACAACGGATGTATATAATATATAATAAGTATATGTATATAATATCTAGCCTATCTTGTCAAACAAACACACACTCACTCTCTCTCTCTCTCTCTCTCTCTCTCTCTCTTTCTCTCTCTCTCACACACACACACACACACACACACACACACACACACACACACACATCCTCTCTG
>NW_004797613.1:217123-218944 GCF_000002075.1 Aplysia californica
CATCCACACACCCACACACACACACACACACATAGAGAGAGAGAGAGAGAGAGAGAGAGAGAGAGAGAGAGAGAGAGAGAGAGAGAGAGAGAGAGACTGCTCAACTGATTATAAGTGATTAAATTTGATTTACTATTTCATTGATAAAATTCAAAACACCGACAAGACAGCATTCTAGAAGAAAGGTAGGGCACTCGGAGTCGGAGAAATAGACTTTCCTAAACAGGAATCGGACTTGTGTCTTTTGCATTGTACCGCTAGGCTTAGCCTTTTGCACAATAGATGGGGTGTCAATGAAATTTGTCACCACACGTGGTTGAATCATGCGCGTGTCCATTTTGAGGCATATGAGGTTACTGGTATCATCTTTAATAAGCTTGTTCAATTGTCTTGTTTTTGATGGAAAATAAAGTGATCCATTTATCTTCAACAGAAATTGAGATATTTTGTTTGAAGAAAATGGGGTAGCCTGGTTTCAGTGGTTAAATTAATGAGAAAATGACCGCCAAAGTTTGGTAACTTCAATAGCTAAAGAGTCCTTGTAAACTGAAAATTACATATTTTGTGCCTTAAAACAAAGTTTCTCTGTAAATAAATTCACATGGAAATGTCCTTTCACATGAGCATAAAAGGTGTTTAGCCAAAAAATAAAATTTCATTATAAATTGCCACACTGGTAGAATAATCCCTTTTCTTGAATTTAATTATCTTGATGAGCGCCTGATTTCACCACGATGCCTCACAAATGTATGACTGCTATCTACAGGGGACTCAAATGTAACCCATTCGTCCTTCTCTGTTTCTATCTATTCTCCCTATAAGCCCCTTCATTCCCCATCCATGATTTCTCTCTCTCAATCTCTCTCTCTCTCTCTCTCTCTCTCTCTCTCTCTCTCTCTCTCTCTCTCTCTCTCCATTTTGTTCCTTTACTTCCATTTTGCATCAGATCTTCGAGAAATAACCCAATGCCTAAAGTGTATAAATGTGAGTACGCTGTCATTAATCTAATTATATTTTCATATATTTCAAAGGTTCTAAACAATATTTATCATTTATCAGCCCTTAAATTTCTTCGATCTACCAACCCAATAATAATACAATAATAATAAGTGGGTGTTCGGTAGGCGCCACCGTAAAGTCTTACAGCTTTACTCTCACTCACTTGTTTCTGTCTGTCTGTCTCTCTGTCCGTTTAGCTTTTCTCAGCCATAAAGATCACCGAGACGATGTGCATCTCTTTATATTCAAACACAAAATCCATTCTTCTTGCCTCTGCTTATTCAGCACCGTATAGTCTGTGGTACAAGTTGTTAAACGTTTCGTCTCCACACGCAGGAGACCCGAGTTTTTAGTTTAGTTTTGTTTTAGCAGAGATTTTTAAAGCCCTCCCAATTGCATAAGGTCATTAGAGGTGTTACAAGAGAGTAACAAACATAAAAAAGATGAAATGGAGATAAGGACGATAGATGCTTGATAGGAAAGAAGGAGCAAACCACACCTGAGCACCCGCCAACCACCCACGACCGGAGTTCAAACGCCGAGTGTGAGAATTGTTACCAAGTTGTTGTTTGTTTGTTTTTTTGTTGTTTTTTTTTTTTTTTTGGGGGGGGGGTTCCGCCAGGATGTTGTATCCCTCACAGGCCGGATTTACCCAGATAGGCAGTGTCGAAATTCACATGGTAAATGATCAAAAGTTAATGTTTTGATGGGGTGAAAAATACGTATGATAAAAATCTCTATTTTTTTCAAAGCTAAACAGTAGTGCAACAACAAATAACTGATTTGATGCAAAACACATGTCACTGTATTATAAAGCTACCC
>NW_004797613.1:219643-220806 GCF_000002075.1 Aplysia californica
CCTCTCCCGCCCCCCCCCTCTCTCTCTCTTGCTCTCTCTTGCTTTCTCTCTCTCTCTCTGTTCCCTCTCTCTTCCCTTTGTCTCTTCTTCTCTCTCCCCTTCTCTCTGTCCCTCTCTCTCTATCAGTTTGTCTTGCTTCTCTCCCCCCATTTCTCAGTCTACTGGTGGTTGGGTTTGAGGGAGAGGGGTAGGGGAAGGGGGTGCTTTTTCAAATCTTCGGATTCATTCTGACTAACTTGCGTATTCCAAGCACTAAAATTTCTTTATCACAAAGAGGTACATTTATTTGACGTACCTCTGTTTACTTAATCAAAACTAAATCTGTCTGTCTGTCTGTCTGTCTGTCTGTCCGTTTGTCTGTTAACCTGTTTGTGAACGTGCGCGCTCATGTGTATGTGTGTGTGTGTGTGGGTGTGTGTGTGTGAGTGTGTGTGTGTGTGCGTGTGTGTGTGTGTGTGTGTGAGTGTGTGTGTGTGTGTGCGCGCGTGTGTATGTGTTTCTTTTTATGGGTGCCGTTCTCCACACTTTCGACGCCTCACCTCACGTTTCTTTCTTTGATAACTCCTACACAAAGGGCTCCCCCACAAGAATAAAAAGTGCTCCAAAAATAAAACAAACCTAAAAGAGAAAACAAAAGAACTCATTCCACCTCAACCCCACGAAGAAAATAGAAACCTTGCTCTTGCTACCCTGGTTATTTGTTTGTTTGTTTGAGTAAAGAGAAGCAGATCGACAAAATAATGATCATTTAGCGCTGGGAAAAAGCAAGACGACAGAAACAATAGCTGGTGAGAAAGTAAAGATACAAGACCTACCAGTAACGCCCTCCAACCACCCTCTGCCCTGGTCCGAAACCGAATGAAAATGCTCTCTAAACACCCTAAGAAGGTCCGCAATAACTCTAGGAAGACTAGCCAGAACACAGAACAGGCTACCCAGAAATGTCTAGCTGTCCGGGTGGATAAGACAAGAGTCGATAGGGAGAATTATAGGCGAGGTATGTCACTCGCCCAGCCAACTAACAAGGTAATAAAAGCTGTTCGGCCAGACAGAAGGGCGAGGACAGTCGGTTGTGTTCTGCTGAGTTTACCCACAGAGCTGGAAGAGAGAGAGAGAGAGAGAGAGAGAGAGAGAGAGAGAGAGAGAGAGAGAGAGAGAGATGT
>NW_004797613.1:225163-226691 GCF_000002075.1 Aplysia californica
ACACACACACACACACACACACACACACACACACACACACACATACGTACAGCCCTTTTCGTCTTGAAAGATCTTAGAGCAGATATTATTATAATACAGCTTTGCCTGCGCGGAAGATTTAGAGGAGGTAGATTACCCAAATTATGCTACTCCCCTCCCTTCAGACTTTGACTTCCTCGATATGTTTCAAAAGAAGAGACATTGTCAATACGTGTGGAATCCTGCCATGTAACAGGGCGGGTCTTACTATTTTTTCCTTTGTAATAGGGATATTTTTTTCTATAGGGTATTGTTGAGTAGTGAATTCGCCTTTTTAGGTGGAGGCCTTACGACCTAGTCTTTTGCGATTTTCAACTACCAAAGGATCTTTAACGTGCAAATTATGCACCCCAGACCTCCTATATTTTGTGTACTCATCTAACAAGACTAGATCTAGGTATAATATGTTATCTACTTTCAATTTCAAACATGACAGCCTTTTAAAGTTCAATGCCCTAAATTCGTTTTGGTCTTTAAACGCTTCTGCGACGACATCATATTATTATTGAAATTTACGGAGACATACATAGTCACAAGGAGATCTGGATAATATACACTATATATATTTAAAAAATCAGGTTAATGTCATGAGCTTCACGTGGGTGGTGTGGAGTTGGTTAAGGCGTTAAAGTTATTTTCATGACGTTTTCAAGAAGCTAATTAATTAACAAAGGAAAGCTGATACAGAAAGAGAACGACGAGATCGGCCATTTGTTTCACTTTTTTTTTTTTTTTGGTGGTAAGTGTTTTACGGCGCTCGCAACTGTATAAGGTCACATGAGCGCCCGGGACACTGCAAACTTTTCAGTTGGTAGGAAATTTTGAATATTGCTCTGGTTGCGACCGAAACCTATTCTTTATCGATTTTGGACCGCCAACTTGCACACGGGGCCTCTGAGATTTTTCGCCCTGGTCCGAGGAGGGTAGAAGTAGATCTTACCTACCTTAAGATCAGGAGGGCTGTGGCTGAAAAACAACAGCAAGAAGGAGACAAGGAGAAACAGTAGAAAGGCTGGAAACGAAAACAGACGACAGAAAATTGTAAGAGAGCAGGAAAGGATGTTAAAAAGATGAAAATTGTCCGTCGATATCCGGATTCGAACCCGGTACCTAATGAATGAGAGGCGAACACCTTAACCTCTAGGCCACGAGAGCCCCCATTTATTGTTTCACTGCGTCAGAGACAGGGTGGCGAAAACAAAGACTTGCGTCAAACTCCGGTCAGACAAAGGGAATAACCCACGGCCGTGGCTGGTGCTGACTATAACATTGTTGTTGTATACTATTTCGAAGAGCAGATGCTAGAGGGCGCCAGCTGCGTGCGATATTCTGACCACCATGTACGTACGGCGCGTGCAGGTCATCAACCACTGTGATGTCGATGATGATGGAAGTGTTGATGTTTATGGTGTTTAAGATGATGATGATGATGATGATGATGATGATAATGATGATGATGATGATGATGATGATGATGATGATGATGATG
>NW_004797613.1:227851-232640 GCF_000002075.1 Aplysia californica
GGAGAATGAGACGTAAGAGAAGAAGGAGGGGAGAAGAAAAAAATGAGACATAAGAGGAGGAGGAGACATTATTATGAGGGTAATGGTAAGTCTAGTGATGCGTAATGATGTTGATGTCGGCGATGACGGTGTCGATGATAAGCCAGTTATGACGATGACGACATAATTTATGAATAGACAAATAACATTGATTGTGTGGCATCGTGGTGAAATCAGGCGGTCGTCAAAATAATGAAATTTTAAAAAACCCCGCAATTTTCCGCCCGTTGGCCAATTTTTATCGAATATGTTTTGTTTTTCGTTTTATTTTGGGTTTTTTAAGCTCGACACCTGTTATGTTCATTTAAAATACATGTCTAGGTGGAGATAACTGGAAAAACGTTGATTAAAGGTAAGGAAAAAATGTAAGTGTGCCTGCCGTTTCCAAGGCGACTCAGGCTTTAAAAGTCACCGAATTTTGGCAACCATTTTCTCTCTAATTTTATCTCTGACGCCAGGCGACCCCCATCTCCTTCAATCCCAAATATCTCGATTTTTATTCGAAATAGGTGGGTATTGTTTCTACCAAAAGCAGAACACATAAACACAAACTTTAAGTTAATGCCAATAGCTCTAGTAGCTCAAAACTGGACGAGCGCTTGATTTCACTGCGTCGTGACATAATCGTAGACGCAAGTACAGCTTCAGGGACGTTGATAAAATTGACATAATCAGTGAATTAACTGACGACAATTTCAAAGATGAAGACGACATCTTATGCCTCTGAATGCTCCGAGAACTCAAACAGCCGTGAATAACTAAAACAAGACTACCTGTATTTCAACGTCATCAGCAGGAAAGCATGAAAGGCAATTTGCTGAAAGAGCAGCAGCAGCGTCAGCAACAACGAAAAGAATAGCAAACAGTAACAATAACCATAACAGCAACAACAACAACAACAGATGTAACAACAATGATAGCTAAGTTGCCAGTGGTGACGATGAGAAGAAATAGTATTCTTATAAAAGTGAATGTGCCTACTGAAAAGATATTTTTTTAAATTACATCATCTGACCAATTCTTACCTCAAGAAGAAGAAGAAGAAGAAGAAGAAGAAGAAGAAGAAGAAGAAGAAGAAGAAGGAGAAATAACACCAATAATAACAACAACAACAACAACACAGCAACAGCAACAACAGCATCGACAACAGCAACGATGACAACTGTGCGATAAAGCTAACACAAAATACATCATACAACAAGCTCCATCATGCTATATAACACTTCTGCAGGGATGGCACAATAGACCCACAGTAACAGTAACACAAGCGACTCGAGATGTCTCATACGAAGTGACGAAAGAGAAGTAAAAACAAGAACAGCTAAAGATATCAGTGAGAGAGCTTTAAATATACCGCCCGTCTCCGATAACACCGAATTAAGATGTAGAAAGTCATTAGAGCTCCTTAGACAACCTGGTAATTTTATCGACGGCTATCCACACATTTGTTCAGGATAATGTCAACTGAACCCTTGACATGTCCACACCACCACCACCATCACCACAGCAACAACAACAACAACAACAACAACAGCAACATCTGCAACAACAGCAACAACAACAGCAACAATAACAACAGCAACAGCAACAACCACAACAAAAAACAATGAAAACAGTTCGAAAACATAAGAACAACGAGACTTTAAGTAAGGGATTTCTCCTACCCGTCCACACCACCACCACCATCACCACCGCAACAACAACAATAACAACAACAGCAACAGCAACAGCAGCAGAAGCAGCGATAGCAGCAACAGCAACAACAGCAACAACAGCAGCAGCAACAACAATGAAAACATAAGAACAACGAGGCTTTAAACAAGGGATTTCTCCTACTGTTACATACCTGAGGCTGTCAAACCGACGGTAACGTCTGCTCGCGACCCACACCTGGTCACTCCAGGCCGTGGCGGAATCACAGCTGGGACACGCGAGGGCTCTGGGAATGTGAGCAGACGACTGCTCTGAGCTTCAGATAAGATCCGACCACTGATAAGGAAAACAGCGCTTGTGTGTATGCGTGTGTGCGTCACTAGTCGAGTTGTAAGACTTTTAAACTTTGCGGTTGTAGCTGGTGTGACAATTATTTTGCATTGATGCATTTGCACCTTCAGTTATATATCTTTACTTTGAAAAGAAAAGGCTATATATACTTGAACATAATGTAATAATTGAAAGAAATCAATTTTGCTATATTTTCAGTTGTTTACAGTTATTAGTAACGCAATATCTCTATCTAAACGTCCGTCTCCGATTAGACCAAGTGAGCCACTCTTTTAATTAAAGTCAAGTCCAACCTCCAAAAACGTTCTGTTTGGAATTCGAACTAGGGTCATCCACTTCGAAACCTAGGATGATATCAACTGAGTTAACTGAGTGCCTGCTTTAAGAAACTGCATTGCGAACAAAATGCTACCTCAGAATTACGAAGTTCTATCTGACATTTTTGACCGTTTTGAGTTACTATGACCACGAGGTCAGAAAACAATTAGTGTTCTATCAAAATCGTAGGATCATTCGGAGTTGTCCTTAAGATATTCAAAGAATAATAAACTCAAAAATTTTAGCGTCAAATTCCTCAAAACTAGGTAGTGAGCAAATAGAACTTTGTCATTCTGACGTAGTTTAAGGTCGCTCACTAGAAAGGCCAATCAACTACTGCTTTGACTGTATGATTGCAATCATGCGATTTTTGCGATTTTATTTTCTGTTGGCATCTTAAGTCTGATGCAAAGACTGTAATGGGACGTTGTATTTGGGGATTATGAAGGTTCCATTGTAAAAATTGCACTTACGAGTAGAACTTTTTGACGGTGGGCGGGATGAATTTCAAAGCTGAAAGCCTTTAGTGAACAACAAGCACAATACCTTTTGATATTGTTGTGCTTATAACAGATACTGAAGCTGCTACTTCGGCTGTAGATGATGATGATGATGATGATGATGATGATGATGATGATGATGATGATGATGAGTAGAAGAAAGGGAAAACAAATGAGGAAGGAGACAGAAAAGGAAGCGGACTCTGAAGAACAGAATGAATGTTGATCACCACAAAAGTTATACAGAGATAAAGCTTGAACTTTCTACGACAGGAAAACACGAAAGTGTCACTTACGTGATTAGAGATAAGACAAAATGTTTGAACTCACTGATATTAAGCGTGTTTTCTAATGCCTGGTCTTATTTAAACGTGTTGGGGCACACACTCCCATGTGACACGAAGTTGTGTCGAAAGGACAACAACCAACCAACCAACCAGACAAACAAACACATAAACAAAAGAACGATACAAACTAAACTAAAATAATAAATTAACCAAAAAAGGGCTTCCAACTCGTCATAACAGTGGCAGGCCCCTCCAGCTCTTGGGGTTTCAAGCTGTTGGCATTAGCATGTACTTTTAAACTCTACTTAGACTTTATAATCCACGAAAGCTCGGCATGAGAATATATTATTTTTATCTTGCGCGATATAAGTAACGTTGTGAAAGGGTGAACAAGTTCATATGAAGAGCACACGATTATATTATTGTGCGCAGTAAACTGACGAACTGATGACATTCTCATTAACTTGTGCGTCAAAAGGGTTAAATCATTACCAGATATTTATAACTCCAGTTTGTACAAGAAACACATGTCAGAAATAGGCCAGGTAGAGCGACAGATATTACGGATTATGCAAAAGGCCATGCGCAAATCCCTTGAGGAGGAGATTACAAACAAAACAACGTATTAGATCTACATTGTTTCATTCGGAAACGTCGAGATCACACTGATTCATTTCGATTTCACAATTTTACCCTTTCACAATTGAAAATGGAATCTCGGTTTCTGTAATAATTCTGGTTGGTATTAAAACCTGGAAATATTTTTCTCCTCTTATCAGAACGAAAAAAAAGAAACCCCTACAGGTCTATGTTACAAAGCAAGCACTCAATCCTCAGAGGGCGAGACGTTAGGGTTAGTTTAGCAAGAGTTTTAAGGCTCTCGCAACTGCGGTCTTATAAGTGCGCGAAACACGAGTTGGTTGCATTCACGAGAGTTCACAGCACGGCTTGATTTTGGTCAATATTTCTATGGAAATGTTAAACATTCTTTGTAAAAAAAATTCTTAGTTTAAAATAACAGCGTATTGTATGGATGGAGCTGGTTGGAACCCACAATGGGGAACTCTCTTACGTTCCCATAGACAAAATTAAAATTTGGACCATTTTAGGAAACGTGCGTCGACGCCGCATGTCACTGCAAACCCGGGCAGAGAGGGATACATTGTCCCAGCCGAAAGACCGAGATACTCAAAACTAATTCTGCTTGCACTTGACTTGAACTCGGGTCTTCTGTTTGCGACTGCAGAATACTTCACTGCTTGAGCTGCACCTCAGATGCTGGTTATGGGAAGTTTTTTAATTTGAGCTTTTCAAAACTCTTTTACTCTTTGGCAGAGTCGTATTGGATATGGAAGATATGTTTGGCGACTCTCTAATAAGCTAACTGTGTCGAAAGAGAAGTGAAACCCATACCACGAGCACGTTCGTCGGCTATCAGAGCAGGTTTGAATCGGGAATACTGCAAAGTCGTCCCTGAATACCTGTTCAACAGTGACCGCTCCCCTAATTTGAATTCTCTTGCTCTTCTTCTTCTCTTTTACTTTTAGTTTATCCTTTCTATCTATCTATCTATCTATCTATCTATCTATCTATCTATCTATCTATCTATCTATCTATCTATCTATCTATCTATGATGATGA
>NW_004797613.1:233747-235045 GCF_000002075.1 Aplysia californica
AAACACACACACTCACATACTCAAGCTCTCCATCTCTCTCTCTCTCTCTCTCTCTCTTTCTCTCTTCACACACACTCACACCACAACCCCCAACCCCTCCCTCCTCCCTCCCCCATGTCCCCCTCCACCTCCACAGCCCTGAACTACTCACTCCCTCTCCCTCCACCCACCCTCGAATAATCCCATCCCCGATACTGCTCCTTCTATGCAGATGAGCCACGTGTGCCTGCCATCTGGCGGACTCATAAGGGCAGATAACTCCCAATCACTCTGCCCTCGCCGCGGTGGGCGCGAGGCCACCTGCTACAACGCGACAGCTTGCTAGTCTCCCAGAGCGCCCGGGAACGGGGAGGTAACGCATGGACGGGACGGGGAGCGAGCCGGACGTAACTCTCTTCTCACGTCACCCAGCCCACGTTGCCCCAGTTGCGAGGTTTTTATGACAATGCGAATGTCTCCGGGGTTTCCTTTTTTGTTCTGGGGTTTTTTTTTTCTTTTTTTAAAAATAGTTTGTTGTTATTGCTGTTGTTGTTGTTTTAATTGTTTGTTTTATTTTGGCTTTTTTGTTTGTTGTTATTGGGTTTTTTGTTTTTTGTTTGTTTTGGTTTGGGTTTTTTTGTTTGTTGTTGTTGTTGATTTTGGGGAGAGGGCGGTTGTTGTTTGTTTCTTTCAGAGGTCTGGATTATTGTTGTTGTTGTTGGTGTTGTTGTTGCTGCTGACCTCGTATTATTGCTACTGTCGGGTTTTTTTTAAACTTAAACCTCTCCCTGCCCTCTCCCCCCCCCCCTCACACACACACACATACATACTCTATATATAATGTAAAATGAAGAAAGAGAGGGAGTAAATATCAAATATAATATTTTTTATATATATTATATATATTATATACATATATACATGTAAATATATTTTTTAAAATATATATCTTTTTTTTATGTATCATGTTTACAGCTGTATACTTGTACAAGTACAAATAGAAACAGATATACACACGTGCACGCACATATTCATACTGATAACTGACGAAACATCTGATATACAGTGTATTTTTATTATCTATCATGTCTTTTTTCTTTCCTTTTTCTCTTTTTTTTTTACATACTTTTCGTATCAGTTATTGAACAAGCCAGTGACATGCACGCAGCGCAATAAATCTTTCAAGGCATCTTACTTAGAACTACATGTAATATACAGTACATGTACGAGTATTTTTACGTGCATTTGAACACACGTTTCCGCTTCTTTGGGGGTGTAGTGTGTGTATGTGTGTGTGAATGTGTGTGTGTGTGTGTGTG
>NW_004797613.1:238789-240282 GCF_000002075.1 Aplysia californica
TATTATTATTTAGAAAATATAATTACATGTATATTATGTCAGATCCGTCGTATCAAAGGCCAGTTGAACCTCTCAATTTCTATGTATTACAATAAAAATTATTATAACTTGCCCGTTTGAGCTCTTGTTTTGGGCAACAATGCTTATCAAAGTTCAGTCAGTACTCCGATAATTCTTGCATTAGTACGTGGTAGCGTCATGAAATCAGACGCTCGTCAAATCGAAGAATCTGACATTCTTGTCCGCCCACCGGGCATTATATTAATCGATTCTTAAGCTAATACTCAACACCTTTTCTATCTATTTAAAAACATATTTTTGTGTGGATTTTACTGAAAAACACGGTGTTGTGACACATTTTTCAACCCTTTCTAAAAAAAACAAAAAACAAAAAAACACGTGGAACATATTCCTCATAATATCCTTAAAACAAACCTCACATCTACTAATTCTGTTCTTTATGTTCCCTCATATTCTCCAGCTATTAAACGCTCACCCTGAAAAAACAACACAGCACACCCCGCCCTCCAACCCCTTTCCACACACAAATACACCCCGTACAATAAATAACAATACAAAAACAAAGCGAAACTATAACAAAACTGATAACCCTACGAGACAAACCCAACATCGTTAGCAGCTCTGTCAATATGCGTTCCGCGCGTCATCTGTGTTCACAAAGGATCCATAAGCAAACAGGCGTATATTTACAGGCTCACATTTGCACACAATCATTTACGGGCGAGCATTCACATGCATACATTCACATGCATACATTCACACGCGTTCTCATTCTCACGACCCTCATCAATCATACAAGGGGAAAAGTATGCTCATACTAATGACCACTCTCTTAACTTCACCTCTGTGTTGGAGTCACTGAGGCGCCACCCACACTGGCATTTACTGCAAGAAGTGTTAGAGCTGAGTGAAACACACACACTCACACAGACACACACACACACACAGACACACACACACACACACACACGCATGCGCGCACGCGCACGCGCACGCACGGACTCAAAAACATACTACAAACTCTCACATACTCACACAAACAAACAAACATAGTCATACAGACGCACATACACACGTACACACAAACAAAACGAACATAGACACACCGACACTCACACTACTACTACTATTACTACACTACACACACACCCACATGCACACACGCACAAATACACACAGAAAGAGGGAGAGAAAGAAAGGAAGAAAGTAGAGAAAAAGAAAGAAAGAAAGTAGAAAGAAAGAAAACAAAAGACAACAATTCAACAACAAAAAAGTTTTAAAAACGTATTCCAGAAGCCCACTCGAAGCATTCTACCGCAAGAGCCGTTTAGTGCAAAAAACTGTCACATAAGTCGCCGAAACATGAACCCCCCAACTAAATAGATTAGGGGAGCGACCACATTAATAATTAGACGTGCTCATAAGTCAATATATTATACATATGAATACGTAAATAAATATGTATTTTAATA
>NW_004797613.1:241878-243000 GCF_000002075.1 Aplysia californica
ATTGTTATGAGAATGAAACAGTTGTCTTTTTTCCGTATCTCGCCGATAAAATGTTGTTTTCATGGCTCAGAACATTTTTAGCGGCAGGCCGACTCTTGGCTAAGACCTCTTAAAAATCACAGATGTTGTATCATCATCATTGGCTTTCTCACCATGGGTCATGGTATAGTCCACGGACAAACAAGTTCCACCTTTCTCTATCCTGGTATAGCCTCTTGATGTTATTCCACGTCTTCCCACTTTTCTGTACGTAGATGTCTGTGGCTCTTCTCCATTTCCCACGTGGTCTTCTCCTTGGTCTTTTTACTCTGTGGTTTCCAATCCAATACTTTCTTTGTTATGCAGCTAACTGACTTCCTGAAAGTATGTCCAGTCCATCACCACCGTCCTCTTGCCATCTCATCTCTGACTGGACTCTCTCTCTCTTGTTCTCCTTAATCGCGAGATGCGGCATGCATAGATATAAAATGAAAAAGAATTGAAAGAAAGAGGAGAAAGAGGCTTAAACAGCACCTGGCATAGATCCCAAAATGTGTCTCTTCTTAGCTTTTAGTTTTAGTAAGAGTTATGTGGCACTTGCAACACAAATATTACAAGTCATATAAGTATCGCAGATTAGAGATGTTTTTAGAATCTAACAGACAAAGAAAAAAAGAAGGAGATATAGAGACGATAGAAGTTTGATAGGAAAGAAGGAGAAAATCCCGCTAACTGCCCACCAGATTCGTTTATGAATTAAGAGTTATTTGTGATGATTCAGTACGGTTCGAATAGCAGTTGCAACTCTAAAGAAAAAGTATTCAAAGCTAGGCTGGTCTTCTGATGATTTACTTTATTTGAGATCAGAAACAAATCTGGAGGTCTATGTTAAGGAATAGTAGAGCTAGAGAAATATAGTAAATTTTTAATAAAGTTGAAGAGAAGCACATAGACACCATAACGGCAGTAAACCATTGAGATACAGCTAGATATGCATTATGCCGAGGCAACTGGAGTATTAAAAATTAGGACCTACCAGTTACACGTTCCTGCAACCTACCACAAACACACACACACACATACACACACACACACACACAAACACACACACACACACACACACATACACACACACACACATAC
>NW_004797613.1:246021-247655 GCF_000002075.1 Aplysia californica
AACAACAACAACAACAACAACAACAACAACAACAACAACAACAACAACAACAAAATGGATATACTCGATAAAATAAAGTGGTTTTTTCTCTTTGGGAATCAAACCTGAGTTTTTGCACTGCAAGATAGACACCTGTTAACAGGGTCTTTCAGGGTGTATTTCTGACTGAGTTGTACCACATGAGTTCTCAAGGTTTCATAGGATGACTTGAGTGTGGTTTGGTGTGGTTTGCTCCTTCTTTCCTATCAAACATCTATCGTCCTTATCTCTCCATTTCTTCTGTTTGTTATTCCTTTGTAACACTTCTAATTTCTGGCACTTATATGAACTAATAGTCTTGTAAGTGCCGTAAATCTTTTACTTAAACTAAAATCAGAGCACTCGCTAAAACCTAAATACATCTATGTCGCTGGGGGCTCTCGTGGACGGGAAGTTACAATGTTTTGTGGTTTGCTTTCGTTTCCACTTTCTGCCCCTACCCCCTCACCTCCTTTGCCTCCTCCTCTCGGCTCCTGACTCTTTCTGCAGCCTTTCTACTGCTACTCCTTGGCTCCTTCTTACTGCTGTCTTTCAGCCACACCCTGATCTTATGATAGGTAGGATCTACGCCTAGCCTTCTCGGATCAGGGCGAAAAATCTCGAAGGTCCCATGTGCACGTTGCACACGTTACAGGTCTCTTCGTGGTCCAAAAATCGATAAGAGTACGCTTCGGCCGTCACCCGGGAAAATTCCAAAATTTCTACCGAATCTGAAAAAAGCTTAAAATGTGTCCCACGCACTCACCATGCAGTTGCGAGCACCGTAAAACACTTACGCTTACCAAAAAAAAAAAACAAAAAAAACCCCAAAAAACAAAAAAACTATGTCGCTCGCATAAGTCGCCCGAGAGTACTTGTCCCAGATGTATACTTAGTTCCACGTTTCATTTAGTCACGGATATATTGGAGAAAAAAAACAATTTTCCTGTTTGTTATATTATTCAGGTACCCGTGTGTGTTGTTTCAATAAGATATTAAGTGCACTGAAACGTTTGCGTTACGTTCTACGGGCCACAAGAGACACATCGTGACTGTTCCTCTTGTCTGGATTCGATAAAACTCTTCGCTAACAAATGTGACAGCAATCGGAAAAAATATCATACACATTAACTAAAGAAAAGGAAATATCTGTGGAAACTAATAAATAAAACGAACTCAGATTGGAACATGTCATATGGAAATACTTTCAATAAGAAAAACTTCGTTTTTAGTTTTAATTTTTCAAAAGTTTTTTTTCTATCTCTGCTGCCAATGCTTTTTCTTCACAAACATCGCTTTTCCTCCCAAAATCCTTTCCCCCTCGTCGACCCTTCTGTTCTTATGCAGTGATTTCCCTGCAGTTGTAATTCGCTATGACATAAACAAGGGGCTTTAACTCTGGCAGCAAGAACTCGGCGCAGGACGCCCGGCGCCATCTATGACAGCGCTGGGAAGCCATTTTGGATTTATGCTCAGGGGCATGAGCCGTTGATAGGTAAAGCAGATTGCATGGCAGTTAGCAGTTTACACAAATAAAACACAAAAGCGCACACTAGAAGATGCATCTATGATCGATAAAAGGCAACGGGAAAAGGTGCGGGAGGGGTGGGGTTTGG
>NW_004797613.1:249235-250370 GCF_000002075.1 Aplysia californica
AGACAGACAGACAGAGAAAGAGAGAAAGAGAGAGAGAGACAGAGAGACAGAGAGACAGAAAGAAAGAGAAAGATAGAGGGAGAGAGAGAGAGAGAGACAGACAGACAGAGAGAGAGAGAGAGAGAGAGAGAGAGAGAGAGAGAGAGAGAGAGAGAACAGAGAGAACAGAGAGAGCAAGCTCTTCGACTCACGCTGATCTTCAGGTAAAGAAAGTGAGTGCGTATAACGTAGGGGGGGAAATGGATCACAGCTGGGCTAGCTGTCAGTGATTACCGCCCTTGTAGAGCGGCACGCTGAGCCGAGCGAAGCCATGTGTTGCCTGCAGTTTTTGTTTTGGTTGAGGGGGGCTGTGGATGTAGATACCAGACCTGCAGCCGCCACTACGGCGCCAGACAAGAGCCCGCCAGATGCTACGCTCATCACCCGACAGGCAGCGGACTCGCCACAAACCCACATCTGCTGCAACTTTGTTTCAGAGCTCGGTTCATGTACGGGCGAACGTTCGGATACAGGCGATGGGAAAATACTCAGATTTTGGAAGAACCGGATTTTGCCTGTTCCCATTTTCTACAATTAACTGATACGAGCAAGTCCTAGATAAAGTATCGGAAGGAAATACGCTGAACGCTGTCAATATATCTTTATTGAATTTTAAGCCCATCTATATAAGAGAACATATTTCAGTCTAAATACTTTGAATATACATCAATTTACAGATATTATTATGTCAAACTCACCTACAATTTACTGTACTCCCATTCACACGCCTACAGCCTTCTCCTGTTTCTAACCGTTCATGAAAATGATTTTTGATTTAATTCTTGTTCCAAGGGATATACAGATTTTAAACTCAGAGTTTATCAAAATCAGATACATAACCAGTTGTCACAAAAATACTTCAGAGTCTATTTGAAGCAGTACCACAGAAATTGGACAGGCATAGAAAAGAGATAGAGAAAATAGCAGAAGAATTACGTTAACGTAGCTTGAAAGTCAATTCAAATTGGAATATATTGTCAAGGAAAAAAATACACTCAAAAAAAAAGAAAAAGAAAACTAGATGTGTCAGGTTAGGGAGGGGGGGGTAAGGTGGATAGTGAGAAAAGGTAGGAAGGAAAGAAAGGAAGAAAGATAA
>NW_004797613.1:250556-252442 GCF_000002075.1 Aplysia californica
TTAGAGAGAGAGAGAGAGAGAGAGAGAGAGAGAGAGAATGAGGATTGGGTGGAAGTGAGGGTTTAATGAACAACAGCAGAACGATTTGGACAATAAAGCACCAGTACTCTTGTTTTATTTTTTCCCCCAATAGTGGGAATCAACCTAACACTCTTTGAGCAAACGGGGACAAAACTGAAACAATTACAAGAAACACAGTTTAGTGCATTACGACTCTAGCCCGCCTCCATTGAGAACAGTTCTTTAAGGACGTAGCGGACATCAAAATATAATAATAAATATGTCCGATCAGCAGCAGAACAAAGGCAATGTTTCGGCATAATATTTTGAACCATCTTACTAAAATCAGAAATACGAGTTTGTATATTTCGTAGAATGCATGTTGTTTCATGGCTTATAAAGTTTCAGATAAAAAATAAAAAAATTGAGTAAATAATCTGGTCTTTTTCTTTCTTTTTTTTTGTTGTTGTTTTGTTTTGTTTTGTTTTTGGTCATCTTCCCTCCCTAGGGACTCGTAGACAGTACATATTCGAGCGTTGTCGAATGACCAGAACGCTCCTCCGCAAAGAGTGAAAAAAACAACTTGTCATACAACCTAGATGGGCTTCCTCCTTTTACATAGTATTCATACTATTTTTTAATTCATTAAAAATTATCACTTTGTTTTTAAATTTTGTGTTCTTTATCACATTGTTCCTTGTTTGAGCGTTTAAAGGTCGGGGGAAAATATGGGAAAACAGGGGAGGGGTGAGGGAAGCAATTGAACACCTTTATGACTATAATATCATTCCGCGTTATAGCCTCAAAATTGATTACGTTTCTTTCTTATCCGCTTTTTCATTTTTGTCTCTTCGTACTAACGTCACAATTTGCCCGACATATTAGTGGACGACGTAAACAAAGACGTGGACGTCTTTATGTTTCAAACCTGGAAGTTTTGTGCGTTGTCAAGTAAGTACTTGACAGGTTATTACATTTACAATAATGTATCTCACCGATGCTACCATCTGCTCGTGCTATGACGCAGGAATGGTTTCGCCTACGAACGTTCGATACCCGCGTCATTGACTCCGCAGGCTGTTAGTTTAGTTAGAACATGATGTATAACGCTAGGCTTTTGTGAGTATGGCTTTGGTTCAAATCTTTGGGGACATGTTTTTCAGCGCTGACTATTTAAGAGTTTTTCAAGGTGTTCCATCCATTTCTTTGAACGTAAAACCCTGCGATCCCGCTTTTTTCTTCTTATATAACCCTACAGTACTGAAAAAGGCGTTAAAGAAATTATAATAACGCACTAATTTTTTGTTCGGTTTATTTTTGTTCACAAAAGAAGTGAGTTCTATTCCAACTAGGGAAAGACGTTATTATTTCTATCCACTTTCTCCTTTTTTTTTCACCAGGTTCTGTCATGTCAACCCTGATTGACCCTGACACACGCGGTTGGAGCAAGCTGCCTCGAACAAGATTTATTTTAAGTCAACTGGGATCGAAGGACCTAAGATATTTGCACTCAATCATGTTCCTTTTTCTTTTACACAACCTAGGTATTGATTAGGTCTAATGGTTTCTCTAAATTACTCTAATATTGGAATTTAAGCCTTTGATAAAAGCGCTTTCATTGTTCTGTTTGTTTGCTTGTTGGTTCTGTTTGCTATAATTGTGTTCAATTCCTTAGACAGGACCCTTTGCGTTGCTGCATTGGGTACCTTGCAGCGACTGTATTCGATCGGAATGGTTTTTAGCAGGTTGTAGTTGGTTTTGTTTTCTTTTGTTCTGTTCTGTTTTGCTTTGTTTTTGTTTTGTTTTGTTTTTTCTTAGCTTTTGTTTTTTGTTGTTGTTGTTGGGTTGTTGTTGTTGTTTGTTTTTTTGTGGGTTTTTTTTAGGGG
>NW_004797613.1:253352-254818 GCF_000002075.1 Aplysia californica
GGGGGGGCACAAATGATGTCATACATCACCTCCAACTCCAAAGAATCAAATGGTTCGGACATCTCTTACGATTACCAACTCACCATCCAACACAAGGTGCCTACATAAAAAAAAAATTCGATGGCAACAAGGCTAGAGGGCGACCGAGAAAGACTTGGACAGATGGAGTCAGGGAAACATTAACCACTGACCCAAGCTCTCCGGCCTGCGACAGAGAGACGTCTCTTTCTTCCCGCGACACCCAAAAGGGTATAAGCGGCAGATACACAAGTGTAAGTAAAGTAAGGTACTTCTGCGCAAACTGTATTAGACTTCGTTTTGTTTTGTTTCCTCTTTCCATTTTCGGAATGAACTTTCCCATGTCTTAACTAAGCTAAACATTGAAACTCACGAACCAAAGAGTTAACAGACATACGCTTACACCTGGAGATTGTAATTTTTGCAGTTATCAAAAGTTTATTTTAAAGGCACACAAATTGCGAGGTTCCAGGTCGTGAAAAGGGGGATTGGGGGGGGGGGGGATTTTAGTTCTTTTCCAGTCCCAGAATTTTCGTTTTAGCGTCGTGTTCGGTTGGGATAGACAAAATTAATGTTCAGCTTTTGAAATGACGCACTGTGCGTCTAGGAGGGTATTACGTCAAACTTCTCATTAGAGTACTCACATTGGGTTGCACAGGTCTGAGAGTGAAAAAACGGAGATCTGTCACAGACGAAGATGCCGCTGTACCGTTGAGAGGTTGAGTAGGCCAGTCCTAGGAAATTGTCAGGGAATTTCTCTTGTGTGTCGCCCATGGTGAACAGGGGACTTGAAGAATCTCTGCGTGCTCAGCAGCTTTCGCGAGTTGCCTATCCTTAAAGCAGAGGAGAAAGGGTCTAGACAATTTGTGTAATAGCTTTAGGCAGCAAAATTAGTTTTAACCGGGACACTGTTTACTGAATAGCTTTAGGAAACAAAACTAATTGTTTTTATCTAAAGAAAGTTTACGAAATAGCGTCAGGAACCAAAAATCTTAGTTTGTTTAAATCTTGACAATATTTACGAACTAGCTCAAGGAACCGAAATTTCTTTTTAATCTGGACAGCGCGGGCTAGATCCTCCAGACTGCATTAAATGTAGACAATTTATGTAAAAGTTCAGGAAGCAAATAAATGTGTAATTATTTTTTTAAATCCCCGAATTGACAAACGCAATGGACGTAGACTCAGTATAGTATATAACGCCGTAAAACCTTATACTATACTATACTATACTATAAGAGGCACAGACTCGGTAAAGATAGAATTGAGACAATGAAGTAAATGACAAGCACAATCTGTGGAATAACGTCCCCTGTCTTCCCACGTCAATATAACAGCTGAAGCTGGTGATAACAGATGTTTGGGTGTTAAAAAGAGTTTGATTGGTAGAAGCCACAGAATGTCCCTGTGTGTGTGTGTGTGTGTGTGTGTGTGTGTGTGTGTGTGAG
>NW_004797613.1:256006-260396 GCF_000002075.1 Aplysia californica
TTCTCTCTCTCTCTCTCTCTCTCTCTCTCTCTCTCTCTCTTTCTGTCAGTTTCTTCGCGTTTTCTCTCATTCTCGATTACATTTCCCCATTCTCCGTTCCTCACATTTGGAAATGTTCAATTGACACGTTTTGACTAAACATTAATTTGTATTTCTACCTTTTGCGGCAGAAAGCACTCCGATATATTAATAATTTGATAATAGCAGCTGAAAGGTTGTATATAGTTTTTTGTAAAGCTCTTTTAGAAAGTTCTTGCTCGAGTAAATTCGTCTCTTCGTCCAATTTATATTTTATTTGTTGCCTGAGAAGGAACCAGAGGTTGTTTTTTAGAGTGCTTTATGAAAATATAAATTTGTATATTATACCCAAATCAAATTATTCAAAGATTACCCAGAGAATATCTATTAGCCTGGGCTGCCTCTGATAGGCAGGGTCGGAAGCCCCCTTCCTTTACTATCTAAAATATGTAGATGAGGGAGTTAAAACAAACACACGTACTCAAAGCTTGATCACTGCAGTGTAACAGTTATGACGCCTCCGAAATAATAAGAGGTCAAAACAGTACAAAATTGGAATAATATTATGTCCCATTGCACTATCCTGGAATACTTGGAGGTGTCATCTCTGACCCAGAGGTTGACGTGTAATGACTCTGCATCATTCATGGTTGAGGGCTGCAGTTGCAAATTTGGCTATACCCAGGCCGTTACACGTTTTAATGTCCACCCATGTTACTCTTTGTCTACTCCTGGCTCTCCTGCCCCACGTCTCTCCTTCAAGCACCTCTTTACAGTGGTCTGGTGTCCTTTTAAGTTACCAAAATATTGTATTTTCTACATGTTTGTTTTATCTTCGGTGAAGCAGGGTTTGTCTTGCGTGGAAACTTGGACACACCCCACTGTCCGCTTTTGTTGTTTGTTTGTTTGTTTTTTTTGTTGCATTCCAGCGTATTCTGACCATTCTGCCGTAGCAACACAACGACATCTCAAACTCTGCTATTTTGTTCTCTTATGTACTTTGTTGAAGTGCGGGTCTCAGCGCCATAATATAGAAAAATGAGAAAAATGTAGCATCATTTTCTTTCTCAAATTGCCTGGATGTAAACAGTTTTTGCATTTGGCTGAATCTTGTTTTTGCATTTGCTGTTCTTATATTATCTTATGCATTTTTTTCACTTCTGCTATTGTCTGTGGTTGATGCCTTTAGATATTTGAATTAATGTACTTGTTCGATTCTCTCCCTATCTATGGTTTTGTCTGTTTTGTTGGGGGGGGGGGGGGTTCGAATAGATTTTGATATGCCCATATTGTACTATCGCAGGGTTAAAAACACGCCTTCAGAAAATATTTTGGTCAAGAAGCTTTTAAACAATGACACTTCGGAATAATAAATACACCGTAAAAGTACCACTAGCTAGCAATCTGAGCTAGCTAGTCTCAAACTGGTGAGTGTTTTTTTTTTGTGGTCACAGAAGAAAATTGAGAAAAGTGTGCTTAACAATGTCACCGTAAATATTCGGGATGCCCATTGGGGGATCGGTTTGCTAGCCAGATTGAGGGCGCCAAACGGCTATCGTGGCACAAGCCGATAGCGTCCAACTTGTCGCCTCACAAGCAAACACGTTTGTATTCAGGCGACGAGTCGGGCCCTCGACCTGACCCAACCCGATCCCATCCGCAGTGGGCACCCGGTGTTATTGTAATCTCTGCAGCGAGCGGACAAAGGCAAGAAAATTAAAATTAAAGGGAAAAGATTAATTATTAGCTTTTAGAAACTTGTTGCTTTATTCAGAGTGCTCATTGAGGGATCGACAAACAGATCGCCCAACTTGTCGCCTGAAAACTAACGTACTTGTTTTTGAGGCTACAGCTCGATGAATCGGTTTGTGCCACGATAGCCGCTTTGCGCTCTCAATCTGGCTAACACAAACCGAACCGAGCGAACAGAACCGATTGAGCCAATGGGCACTGGGTGTTAACAAACACATTGAAATATATCAGCTGGTGTCCAATTCTACAGACTAGAAGTAAATCGTTTAGCACCTCCGCCAGGTAACTCTTAATCTATGTCCCGGAAAGACGAGTGGATTTTAGAATGGCAAAATAAAATTAGAAACTCAGTAATCCGAGAAATGGTGGGCACAAATTAATGATGTCATGCATCACATCCAACACCAAAGAATCAATTAATGGTTCGGACATCTCCTACGATTACTACAACACCGTCCAGCACAACGTGCCTACATAAAAAAAATTTAAGGGCAACAAGGCCAGAGGGCGACCGAGAAAGACCTGGATAGATGGGAGTCAGGGAAACATTAATCACCCCCGGCATCCCCCTTACCCAAGCTCTCCGGCTGGCGACAGAGAGACGTCTCTTTCTTCCCGCGACACCCAAAAGGGTATAGGCGGCGGGACAAAAGTAAAATAAGTAAAGTAACAAAACGCAGAAAAACATTTTTGAGACGTATTTGTTACGCTGCCGATCTTCTTTGACTTGCTCCTCTCATAATAATTATCGTTTGTTACAAGGGACTTATTCTCATAATGAAGTTCCCTTTTCCTGTACCTTTTCAACTTTTCCACCAAGAGCTTTGGAATTCTGTGAAGTCATAGCACTCATAGAAGTGTGTATTTGTTTTTTCTGTGCCAACATTTGTAGTCTCAACATTCTGACTTAAATAATTGAGCATGACACGTCAAAATGTGTGTTCACATCACTTGTCCACGGGGCAAAATTATGACTATGCATGGCACAAGAAAACGAGGAGGAATCAAGGTCAGGCACATTGTGTTCTTTGAAAATGCAGGCATATTTTTGTTGTTGTTGGCGAGTGTGCGTGTGTGTGTGTGTGTGTGTGTGTGTGTGTGTGTGTGTGTGTGTGTGTGTGTGTGTTGGCCGGTTCCTGTTAGCAAAACTGTTAATTGTAAATACCATAGACCATTTTATAAAAGACAAACTAAACTAAGGTTAGCCATTTGACACAAAAAGAAACAAAAGCAAAAGACGACTCACTTAGCTGAAACAATATGGCGTCACCTTCTACCACGAAAACACACCTGATCACAAACCCAGAGTGGCTTCTGAACTTCTCAAGAACTTGCCAGATTTAGCCCCTTTCATTCTTTTTTTGTTTGTTTGTTTGTTTTGATTTCTAAACTGAAAGAAGTGCTTCGCGGTCAGAGATTTGAGGACAAATGTTAAGAGGCGACCAGAAATGGAATAAGGGAGTACACCTGAAGGCTATCTCACTTATTACTAGACCGAATTTTACCACATTTCACACTTATAACAAGCATAGTAAGGAGTCATAAAACCCGCAATCAAATATGAGAAAAAGTTTCGTTTCCATGGATACGGCGGCCATATTGGATTTTATTGACATGTCTTACGCAATGAACACCGCACTTATTGCTCATGGAAATTAATTGTTTTGTTTTTTTGCATGCGTTTTCACAAACATTAGGTCCAAAAATTTGTCTGTTGTTTTTTTCCTAAACGAATTAGAAAAATGTTAATGAATTTTTTCCTGAGATAGCATTCAAGTTTGCGAAAAATCCGTGAAAATCCTCACTCCAGACACCACCAACAAAAATCTATTTCATATATCAAAATTTCAAAAGACAAATTTTTAGTACTACATCCTCTCTTCATTCTGTGAACATTTCATGAAGATTGGATGAAAAATGGTGGAGCAAAAAAGAATAGAGAAAAGTCGCGTTTTTAGAAAACGGCCGATAAAGAAAAATAAAATACTGACTTTATAAGGAAATGGCGGTAACAAACATGCCCGGTATGGGAAAAAAAATACGGTTTTGGGGGGTTCTTACGCGATGAAATAGTTGTAGGAGAGGCTGAGGAAGCTAAAAATGCCTACAACTCAAATTCCATAATTTTGGGCCGAATTTTGACTTTGGGGGTGTAGCCCCCAAATAAACAAAGGATCACTGAGTTCATTTTTTTTTTTACGTTGGGTGCATTGCAAGAAGCAAAAATGGGCAGATCTTTGTGGATCATTTGTCGAATAGGTTGATTTATCCAATTTATTTTCAAATACTAGAACAATTTTGATAACTATATTATTGTGAGCGGTATTTAACGCAAAGAAACGTATTTATTTTGACTCATGTTGTACCTGTCTCTATTCCAAACGGTTCAGCATTCCATTTCCCCCCACTGTTTTATGTTAAAACTGTTATTTTTGTGTTTTGGCTTTTGGCCTGACAGCTTGCTCACATAATATTTTGACCTAATCATTATCACATTTCGAACACTCACACTTTCTCTTTCTGTCTTTCTGACTTTCTGCCTCTTTCTCTCTCTCTCTCCATCTCTCTTTCTCTCTTCTCTCTCTCTCTCTCTCGCTCTCTCTCTCTCCCTTTCTCTCTC
>NW_004797613.1:262199-263375 GCF_000002075.1 Aplysia californica
GGGGTTATAACGGTATTTCATTCTCTACAGAGCAAAGTAATAAATGAATGTGTCCAAGAATAAACATGAAGAATAACAGGGAAAAAATATGAAACAAACAAGCAAACAAACAACAGAAAAAGCAACTACACCCATGCTAAAAATTTTAAAGCCTCAACCCCCCCTCCCCCCTCTTTAAAAATAATAATAAAGTCATAGAGCATCTTCCCAACTCAGTCCCACACCCTCTCTGCGCTACACCAACAAGAACTAGAGCTGGGCAATGAGTCGCTTCAGCAAAATCCGGATAATATTTTAGTGCACCTCTTCGGCTAATAATATGATATGAACCTTTCGGCAAACGGGTTAGAACCACTTTGACAAACGCGTTATCATCACTTCAACAAATTGATGCACCCACTTCGGCAAACGGGTCAGGAAAGAGAGTTAAGAGTCTGAAATCGGATAATGTTTCATTGAGAATTATCCGGTTATCCTTTTGGATTATCCGGATTTTGCCCACCTCTAACAAGAACCCGCCTCACATAACATGACGGAAGAAATCGCTGAGAGCAGTGAGTGAGAGAACTCGACTAGATCTATGGGAGAATGAACTCTGCTTATCCTCATAGGTCTGCCCTGTCGTCGAGAATCTCCGACCTCGGAAGGTCTGATTCCGCTCTCAGGTCGGCTCTGGAAGAATCGTGAGCCCAGGTGTTCGCTGGTCTGGCTGGCGCCAGGCGTATCTCCATCTGTCTGCACACTTTCCCAGCAGCCGCTAAACAAGTGGTCGTGCTGGGCCGCACGTGGCGAGATCCGCTGAACGCCCCCCTGCCCCCCTCGCACCGGGGGCACGATGTCGGAGCAAAGGTGCGTTCACACTCCGAACGGCGCGCGGAGATAGATCAAGCTGTGGTGAGAACTTGAGGAACGAACGGAGCAGCGGCGCTGCCATTTGCAGAATAGAATAGAGCGATCCGACTGACGGGGTTGAGTTTGTTGAGTTTGAGTTTGAGTTTGAGTCCGAGTTAGAAAGTTGCTGCTTTTGCAGTTCGTTGTGGTTTGGGTTTTGTTTAAAAACCTGTTTTTGCGAGTTTAGTCCTATCTATCTATCTATCTATCTATCTATCTATCTATCTATCTATCTATCTATCTATCTATCTATCTATCTATCTATCTATCTATCTATCTATCTAT
>NW_004797613.1:264014-265231 GCF_000002075.1 Aplysia californica
ATATTTATAAAAATCTTCGTTAATATAGGATAGGTATATATTCTGCCCATCGGTCATCAATTTATCATCTGTCTGTTTTTCTGAATAAGCATACGCACCCTTTGAAATATAGCCCTCGTGTTCATACGCGAAATGAAGTGTACAGACTCGCACAAACGCTCGCGCAAATGAACACCAACAAATAAACGATTAATATTCTAGCAGACAAAGACACAGGACACACGCGCACATTGAAATAAAATAGCTTGCTGGGACATGCACTACTTTGTGGGTGTTGAATCCATTCCAAACGCGTTGTTCAGCTCAGTGCGTTCCTGCATTATCAATTCTGCCGCTACCCGCAGCTGTTACTAACAGAATCTGATATCGAGAAGCTGTGAACGCTTGGAACTGAGCATGTGATATAACGTTCAAATAAAATATATACCTATCGAAACAAGATTTAATATTCATCATGGCAGGCGGTAGGCAGTTGCTATATAGTGTAGTTTGCTCCTATTTTCCTATTAAACATCTATCGTCCTTATCTCATCTCCTTCTTTTTTGTGATTGTTACTTTCTTGTAACACCTCTAATCTTCAGCACTTAATAAATGACTTTATTTTGTAGCATGTGCCGTAAAACTCTTGCTTTGGCTTAAAAAAATAAGGATCCATTAAACGATATTGCGCTGAGGGGTTTATATGGGTATGTATGTGTTTTGTATGTGTGAGGGTATGTGTGTGTGTATGTGTGGGTATGTGTAATGACAATTCATCATTAAAAAGCTGGAGGATGTCACTAAGTGCTAATCATGAGGACAATGCACATATTAAATGCTTAGGAAATGAAACCCGTCTCTTCATTATAAATTGTTCAAATAACTGAAATTAATATCGAAATGTTTTAAAACTTCCTTAGACAAACATGTGAAGCACCTCTCCGATCTTGTAACAATAAGAGAAAAAAATCCTTCTGGAAATGTTATTCTATGAATGTTTGTTATTACTGTTAGACTACATACAGCAACTTAACAGTAAACATACATTGTATTATAATTGGTTAATAAATAAGAAACTTCAATGAAATCACCTTCCTTTAAAGTAGGAGAATGGTAAAATGATTATGATCATGTGAACTGGATCAGGACGATTGAATATACGTCACCCACTTCATAGAGCACTTGGGGCAGTAGTACATTTCTTCTAACTTCAGTCTCTGTCTTTATTTTCTCCCCC
>NW_004797613.1:265331-266867 GCF_000002075.1 Aplysia californica
CACACACACTCAACACACACACACACACACACACACACATACACTCACACTCATTTAATACTTAATTCAACAGTTGACTGTACAAAAGTGCTCACCGTCTGAACAGCCCTTAAGAGAGATAGCCGAACGCTTTGCCCTCCCCGTGTCGTTTCCCCTCTTTTCTCTACCCATACCTGACGCAAAAAGCCACACATTTGCTTTAAATAATCCCGCAGGATGCCTTGCCTGGTCAACAACAACAGCTGCTGCTGCTGTAGTGTGGAGGGAGAAGTCCGCCAATATTTTCGACAGCTTGACTCCGCGGAGCCGAAGGTGTGCGGGTTACTGAAGCATGGATGTTTGGCGAACGAGCGGAAGCAATAATTGGGAGGTGTGGGTGGGGTGGAAGGCGCCCGGGGAGGAAGGGGGAGGGGCGTGTCGATTGTCGGGAGCATCAAAGGCGTAGCGAGCTTTCCGGGAATTTCCGCTAGGTGCTGGGTGGGAGAGGGCGCAGTGCTTGCAATGCTTCCTCTGGCTTCCTTTTCGGAAGGAAATGATTATTATGGCTGACGATGGTAATGAGTGTTTTATGCTAAATACAGCCCCCCTCAGTGGCGCTAGGGTAGGGAGGCGCCATTTTATGTGAAAAGCTTCCCCCTATACTTTTGAAAGTACATGTAACTTCTTTTTTTTTCAACATAATACTTGAAACTTGCTCATGCGCATATTATTTTTTCGAGTTGCAACTTTCTAGTGGCGCCAGTAAAGACGCCCTTCAAAATAAAATGTAAACAGAGAGTATTTGGTGCTGCTATTTTTAAAAATAGTGTAGATTTTTTTACGCCCTCACCGACACAGTTTAGATTACTTACGAGGCAGCCCTCTGACCATGCCTGTCAGAACCGACCCGGGCTAAAAGAGACGCAACATCCCAGCAGAGAGACCATGCAATGTACTCGAAATAAAAGAAAAAAAAAAAAAGTCCCCACTCGGAATACGAACTCGGGTCTCCAGCGTACGACAGCGAAGCGTTTAACCGCTGCAATGTCTTTGCAAAAAAAAGAAAAAGTGCAAACAGGATTGCTAACCCCAGTGGGTCTACAGCAAAACGACAAAAAAAATTGCAACTGTTCTTTTTAGTTTTAGTAGAGGTTTTTACCGCGCTCGCAACTGCATATTAATAAGGTCATATTATGAGCACCGGAAGATTAGATGTGTTACAAGAGAGTAACAAAGATAAAAAAAGAAGAAGGGGAGATAAGGACGTTAGATGTTTCATAAGCAAGGAGCTTATATCTCCTTGTTAATAAGAAAGAAGAAGCAAACCACACCAGAGCACCCGCCAACCACCCATGCTAACTGTTCCGTCAGCGAGTTGTGCACAATTAAAATAAGAGACGCACGTTAATAATTACATGTATTTTGTGTTGACACGGTAGGTTTCTTTTACATAGAGAGTCAAAACATTATGTTAACAGGAGAATGGGACACATCATCATTTATTCAGAATTTACCAAACAGTCGCAACCTGGTAACCAGCATAATCAACACGCACAA
>NW_004797613.1:266967-268830 GCF_000002075.1 Aplysia californica
GAGATCAACGGTACAGTTTAGAGCCTTGATGCACATTTCACGCGGGAAAACCTGAAATGACGCAATGCATTTTGTCCTTGAGTTCACCCTATACCAGTTTTAACATTATTATGACACACTCTATGTTGTGTCATTGGTCCCAACAACACACAGATAGAACTGTGGGCCAACTTTTTGGTTATGGTGCAGCACTGGGCTTAGGAGGTTTTTGTGCTAGGGAAGTCGGTCATGGATGAGAGGAGGTTTTTTTATGTGAGTGTTTTCTACTGTTTAGTTTTAGTAGGGGTTTTACGCGCTCGCAACTGCACAAGGTCATATTATGAGCGCCAGAAGATTAGAGGTGTTACAAGAGGAGAGTAACAAACATAAAAAAGAAGAAGGGGATATTTAATAAGGATGATAGATGTTTGATAGGAAAGAAGGAGCAAACCGCACCAGAGCACCCGCCAACTGCCCTTGTGTTTTCTTCGCATCATCAACACAGTCTAGACCATCTAGGAGGCGGGCCTGTCAGGGACAACTTAGGCTGAGTTGGATACGACGTCCCAGCATAAAGACCGAGAAGAGCATGACCGCTACACCACAAGATGTTATAACAGGTTAGAGAAAGGGAACAAACTATATAAAATATAGGCGATGTCGCGATGTATCGTTTTACGTGCCAGATACATTAACACTTAATTGTCAGAATGTCTAAATTGTTATTATATTATTATTCTAGCTGTAAATAATATCATATTCCAACACTATTGTTCTGTTGTTAGAACAGTGTGAGAGGAGTGAGACATCCAGCAAACTAATTTCAGCAATAGCAAGATGGAGATGGGTTATTTTATTCTTGATATTGAATGTGTGCTATCGTTGTGAAATCAGGCGCTCGGCAAAATAGTATATTTTCCAACATATTTTATGTCCTTTAAAAAACACAATTCTGTGCTTGTTTGAGTTTTTGTTTATTTGCTTGCTTGTTTGTTTAGTTCTTTAGTTTGTTAGTTTGTTTGTTTGTCTGTTTGTTTGCTTGTTTCTACTGAAATACTTTGAAGTCACACAAAAATTACCGTTTCCAATGACACTTTGGAAGTCAGTAAACTTTGGTGGCCATTTTTTCTCGTTGATAATTAATCATTTTACCTCTTACGCCACACGAACCCCACCTAATCAAATCGTAAATAGCACAACAATTTTTATTCGAAATAGATGAAATTTTTTTTTTTCATCCAGAACAGGATAAATGAGCAAGTTATAAGAAGTTAACAATAACTCCATAATAAGTCTAGACTTTAATGAGCGCGTGACTTTACCTTCTCGTGTCAACCATGTTGTTCAAGTAGAGCTGATTAGGTGTCTATAGCTATAAATGTAACATGATATGAAGTAACGATGATGCTACGACTATGCACACTTTACAAGTGTATTTAAGAACCAATAATGTAGTCATGAGACTAAACTGTGTAAGAATTCATTCGAATAGCTAATGGGACAGAATCACACACTTTATTATGGTCATCATCCATACATCCATCTATCCATCCATCTTTCCATCCATCCGCCCACACACCCATCCATCCATCCGCCCACACACCCATCCATCCATCCATTGATCCATTCATCCATCCATCCTTCCATCCATCGATCCGCCCACACGCCCATCCATCCATCCGCCCACACACCCATCCATCCATCCATTGATCCATTCATCCATCCATCCTTCCATCCATCGATCCGCCCACACGCCCATCCATCCATCCGCCCACACACCCATCCATCCATCCATTGATCCATTCATCCATCCATCCTTCCATCCATCGATCCATCCATCCATCCATCCATCCATCCATCCATCCATCCATCCATCCATCCATC
>NW_004797613.1:269675-271051 GCF_000002075.1 Aplysia californica
ATATAATATAACCCCAAACAACACCCCCACCCCTACCCCCACCCAACCCGCTAACTCCATCTCTGTTTGTTTGTTGCTTTTTTTTTCATGGAAACAATTTAAGATCACTAATGAAAAGAGTTCACATAAGCAGATAAAAAAGTGGTAAAAATTATCCCATCTCCATAATAAACAAATTGAAACTCACTCCCATGAATACTGTAAAGAACTACAAAAAGGAGATAAAATAGTGGTCTCAATGACTTTCAACATCGTTCTCAATTCTCTGCTTTAATGTCACATTTATAATACACTTCAATTTCGACTTAATCGACGGACACATCCTCTCCCACCCCCCCAAAAAATAAAAAAAATAAAAAACACCAAAAAACGCGTCGAAGCCTAGCAGCAGAACAGCTGGTGGAGAAACGACGCCAACAACAGGACAAGCTGTTACGCCTTTTACTTTTGTACTTGATCCAGTTTGTATGCATTTTTCCAAAAGTCCGCCTCGCGTGGAAGCGCCTGTTTTTTGGCAGTGACATAAATCTTCACAAACGCCACTCCGGCAAATGCTACAGGTTGCCAGTACAACAGCTTGAGGAAAGGCAGCGGAGGCCAGGTTCTGTCGCACTGTGTAACAAAACGACAGCATGATCGTCACTGAGACTAGTGATGGGCAAAATCCGGATACACCTATCCGGATAACGGGATACTTCTCAATGAAACGTTATCCGGATTCAGACTCTTAACTCTTTCTCCTAACCTGTTTGCCGAAGTGGGTGCACCCATTTCTTATTAGAGTAGTTCTTATCCGTTTGTCGAAGTGGTTCTAACCCATTTGCCGAAGTGGTTCATAGCACATTAAAATTTGCCGGGGAGGTGCACTAACAATAATATTATCCGTATTTTGTTAAAGCGACTCATTGCCCAGCCCTAACTGAGACCCGTTGCTAGGGTGAGCAAGAAACCAAAAAAAAAAAAAAAAAAGCTCGCAAGGATGACAAAGAGGTGACACGATTATTATTATTTTTTTCATTTATTTTTTTGAATTTGTCAACAAATTTTCTCTTTGAGCAGTTCAAGCTGTTATCACTGCTCTGAAAGTGCACGATCTACTCCAGTAACTGTAAACAAATGTACAATTTGCTGTTACTTTTGCCCATACCGTCTGTTTTTATTGAGCTTTCCATCTTTCTGACCCGGTGGTGTCTTCTGTTTGTGTAACTGTTCTTTATTTGTTTTGGTTTTGGTTTGGTTTGGGGTTTTTTTTGGTCTATGTTTTCCTTTTCCTTTTAGAAGGGGAGGGGGTGCCAGAAAGGAATTGCATAATTTTGTTTGTATATTGTGTGCATGTGTGTATGTGTTTGTGTGTGTGTGTGTGTGTGTGTGTGTGT
>NW_004797613.1:271576-274162 GCF_000002075.1 Aplysia californica
ATCGGGCCGATCGACGACTCAGCCACCTAAAAAACAAACGTGTTTGATCTCAGTTTCAGGCGACCGAGTCAGGCGATCAGCCCGATCCAGCCATAGTGGGCACCCCGTATAATGGTTACAATACATTGTCTGCAACTCATAAGTCAAGAGAAAACAGTGTCCATCAAGCAGGTGGACGTAATAGGGAAAGCTGTTTTGATAGAAGTAAAGTAGCAGTGTCGCCTGTAATCGTGAAACGAATGAACTTTCATTGCAAAATAGAACCTGCCTTGACAGACAATGAAATGAAAAATAAACCCGCATTTTATATAATAAACTGTAATAGATCATATTATGTCCAATTGATTCGGCAGAGATTTCACCGGGCCTGTTTGGCAAATGCGTGCCGCAAAGGGAGGGCAAAGGCTTTGGTATGGCATGGTCTGGATTAGACCAGGTGGGATCTCCGGTTAAGGTCAATCTTGGATTACAGGATTAGTGGGTGGGAAAACCTGAAAACTCTAAACGTCCAAAATTCAAAAAATCTCTTTTTAGAGATTTGAACCAGGGTCGTTGAGTCACAGCCCAGCAGGGTATCAACTGGGTTGATGATGTTCCAATGGGAACTTTCGGTAGGAAAATATCATTTCCTAACGAAAAAAAAGTTTAATAATAATTTAAAGAAAAAAGAAACCAGTGACATAAATTGAACAAGTTTTGAATGTGTCATAAAAAGACAGCTGAATATTCCACAGACACGATTGGGGGGGGGGGGGGATTTTATGTGGTAAAACTATTTATTTTGAACTGAAGTTTTAAATACTACGTGCAGTTTCTAAAACAGGGGGCTCTCGTGGCCTAGAGGTTAAGGTGTTGGCCTCTCATTCAAAGGTCCCAGGTTCGAATCCGGGTAACGACCGAATATTTTTCATCTCTAAAATTGTCTCCTTTCACCTCCTTTCCTTCTCTCTAGCAATGTTCTCTCTTCTGTTTTCGCGCGCTCATATGACATTATGCAGTTGCGAGCGCCGTAAAACACTTACAACAACAGTTTCTAAAACAATAATTAAAAAGGGATGCCTTGAGTAGTATTTTGCTAACCGAGGTGGAGGAAAGGTTATTGAGGAAATACGAGCTAGCTTGACTTTCGACAATGTATATTATATTCATTAAACACAGAATTTAGTTAGGCTGGGTGGAGTAGTTTATGCTTGTGTGGGGAAACTCCCACAGTATCGTGTTTTGCTGAGCCTTTCAAGGGAAGCTATCCTCAAGCTAGGATCCAACAAATATCCTATTTTACAAGATAGTTCACGCCTCACTTAAAGAAACTAAAGATAAATGTCCTCAAAGTCACAGATGACCCCACATGAGATTAAATACAGACTTGGAGGCCAGCTGATAATAGCAGTACATGTATTATGAAATCAGGATAGCATTGTTACTGTTGCTCTCATCGAAGTTTCCCGCAATGAAAATTATATGATTGAGTTTTATTTTGAACTCAAGATGAATATTAAAACAAGTGAAGCAGTTGTTTTAGATATAGGCCAAAGAATACTAATAATATAGTATCACTGGATCCCGTTATCAACACCATTGCTTTGTGCCATTTCATATGGACAGAGTCGCTTGAATGAGCAATGTTACAGAGGATCTGGGTGTGTTAATCCAACTAAGTGGCAGTTGGTCAAAAGGTTTTCAGACTTTACATCTGATGTAAATTTATATATTTATATATATTCTAGATGGCAAAGAACCTAACACGAGAATCAAATTCTAGTTTGGAGAAAATTATTAGTAATTAACAAAAGAATGAAAACAAAACGAAACGAAACAAACAGATTAGTTTAAGAACCTAAGACAGGAATTGAGCCCTATTTTGGGAAAAAGGGAATAAGTAAATAACAAAAGAATGAAAATAAAACAAAACGAAACAAACAGAAGGGTCAAGAACATAATATAACACAAGAATCAAGCCTTAGTGACTTAATGGGGAGAAAATAATGTCCAACTCCCACTCGACTGGCCCTCCCTCCACTCCAACCAACGCCAGGTTCACGGTCACCACCCCCGTCAGTGCTGAGGTCAGGACGAGTCACGTGGCCTGTGCAGACGACAGCGACCTCTCAAACCCAGACCGCGTCTGCTAGGCCCAGCAGCAACAGGCTCTGCCAAGAACATCCCTTCGTGAAACCACGCAAAGCTGACAATGAATTTTCCAAACGACAATCTCACCCGCCCGACTGTCTCTTGCAGTGAGGGGATGTAAGGCCCACAGAAAAGTGGAACACTCGGTGAATGAGGTTTGGATTATGGTTCGTGATGCATTGGGATTCAGCAGAGAGAAAAAAAATATCGAGACAATAGTGTGTTCTTGAAGGGGATAGGAAATGTGGGCAATCAGGAGGAAACAACGTTATGGATGAGGTTGCAATGAATTGTTATAATATAAGACAAAACAAATTAACACGACAAAGAAAGGCACAAAAAAAAAATCCAAAGTAAATAAAACATTACGACTGTTCCCCTTAGGTTTAAAATGCGTCAACATTCAACCAGCATTCGTCTCGTATGCGGAACTGCAATACCTACCACTTCCACCTC
>NW_004797613.1:277085-280108 GCF_000002075.1 Aplysia californica
CACACACATCTACTTGCTTATCACACGCACACGCTTGCACATCGTCACGAAATGAGCATAAAATAATATACACAATGCAATTCACAAAATACATCAATGGATACATAGTCATTTACTTAACATTGTATTAAATAATAATAATAATGGATAGCATTTGTATTGAACATGAATCTACTGACATAAAAAAGGATGTCATTAAATGTGTTTTTAAAGATTTTTTTAACTTAGACTCAGATGTTGTATGTCCCAAGGGTTGGGGAATTCCTGTCTGTCCCCGTCGCCCGGTCCCGAGACAGAAGATTGACATCCACTCTTGTTCTACCCGACTAAAGGCCGACATGTTGAGTGTAATTCTTAGCTTATACATGCAACAAAACAAACACCTCCTCCCCAAATAAACAACAAAACAAACAAACAAAACAAACAAACAAACAAACAAACAAAACCGACAAAAAAAATGAACTAACAGAAACAACGAAAACAAACTAAAGTCTTCTGTTATTTCTCCATTCCCTTTCCACATTACTGTCTTCGCGTCTTCATCGGCTTCAGAAAGACCGAGATACTGGATACAATGTTTATTGCCCTCTTGAACAAATCGAACTCAAGTCTGTTTCGTATCAGTTGTATGGCCTAACCTTAACAACTTTTCATTATCGACAATAATGTGTGCGTTCCTGTATGATTTGACCTTTTCATCAAGGGTTCATACCCAAAAAAAGTTAACTTCTTGAGAAAATGAGAAGCGTTGAACTCTCATGAACCCTTTATATGTTTCCCTCGCGTGTCAATCCTAATGCTTTTTACTCGCTGAAGATAGGTCGATTGCAGTATCTGAACTCCGTAAACTTATCAGTGCAGGAGTTATTTATTATTTATCAGAGGCAGGTAAGACTACTTTCATTAAATTGTCCACTTACAGGCAGTGCATTTGAGATGATGCGACGTACAATATTTTATTAGGTATTTTTATTGCGGTATGTCAGTTTAAAAGCGACACTTACACGGAATATCTCGGCCCCTGATCGGGTAAATCAAGTGTGGATGTCAGCCTCCTGTCTTCGGACTAGGTTTAAGGTGGGGATAGAGAGAATGAGAGGTGTCAGAGAGTCCAAAGCTAGTTGACAACCACTATTCTTGGAAGGGGTCGAGGGGCGTGTGGCGTTCTTTGAGAATATTATGAGTGCGTAAAAAGTACTTTTTGAAAGCGGAAAGACGTTTAGTGTTTCACTCTGTGTTAACAGTTTAAAGAGAAATGAGGGCAACATTTCTGACAAAATTCAGTGTTACTTTGTGTGTCGGCGAGAATTCACGTTCACAAAGTGGGCGAACAATTTGTTCCTTGTGTAGGCTAATTTTGAATGTAGATACACCAGGGACTGGGTTAAGCATGTGGGATGCCTATCACCCACTAGGAAGGGAGCCCCACCCCCCCCCCCTTCCCAACTCCCTCTACTGCATACAGAACAAACTAGTAATCTAAATCTTAATAAAAATTAGGACACTCTCAGTTTTAAAATTCTGAAAGAGGACTATTCTCCCAATGTTATAATATTATGTCACGAATAAACACGAAATGAAAATGAAATGGACACAAGTGAAGTTCTTTCTAGATTTATTTACTCAGAGAAATTGAGTTAAAATTATCTAATATCAGAGAACATCAACCATTACTGTACAGTCCAAACACTTTTCTCGATTTTCAATCGGCAAAGTCACTGATGAGGTCACTGAAGCCCAATTCACGTAATAGATATCTATGTTATTTTAATCGATGCTACTAGGATAATATTATACGAGTTGCAGGCCCTTCCTGATGGGTAGGACCCGGGTCCCTTGGGCCCTCCTATGAATCCGCCGTGGGTACATCAAGAACATAAATCATTCAGCAGAAGCTGTCAGAACAAGTCAGTTTGCTGTCTTTGCGCATATCGGGCTCTTAATTCTTCCAACGGCTCCCATACAAAATGATGATCGTTTGTGTCATTTTCATGGGCAATGGTTGACGGACTAACACAGGTAGTTCTAGGCTGTTGCACGCTAACAATGAGATTCACTTAATTGAGCAGTCTGATTTTCTCGAGTAATTCCACCGTCGGAGCAGCCTGCCTCGTTACATATTATTATACATGTATATGTGTGCATATAGTGGGTAACTATAAAATGTTTACGCCTCTTTCGATACACTTTAGATCATAAAGTGGCGAGTTGTTTCGACCCCACCAACACAGATTAATAGAAACGCAATGTAGTTAATTTGTTTCTTACAAAAAATCTCCACAAAAGAATCCTCTCTACATGGGAATCAAACTTGCATCTTTAGTATGCGACAGTGAAGGGTCTAACTACTATACCATAGACTTTGGTCTGTATTTTTACACTGATCTAGATATTAACAAAGGCGCAAATAAAAGATCACAATCAGTTCGATATTATAGATTTGGGTTAGAAATTCAGTCACGCACACGTGGGGTTGATGGTGAACAGAAACAGATGAGCTGGATTTGAGCAGATAAACCTTATCAACAACCCCCCCCCCCCCGCGCGCTAAAATCGTATTATAATCCCCCAAACAGTGGTCGCATCGAGCGGTTGAAAACGAAATTCTTTACCAGCTGGAGTACCGTGCGCAGCAGCTCCGTCAGTCAGAGATCCCATTGGTTGTTCCAATATTGTAGTATTATTTTCGAGACGAGTTTTTGCTGACCCTGGAAATATTTCGTTGTTGCTAAACTCAAACCAATTTAATAACTTATTATGCCTATAACGTGCGCCCATCTGCTGTGCCCTAGTCAGCCCGTAGATCGCGCTGAGCCAATCGAATGTATTCAACCTGTTGGGGTTTTGGCAGGCTCTTTGTGCTTTTCGGGTGTGAACAATAAAGCAAACTGTGCCAGCTTGGCGAGGTTACATCCCCTTATGCAGCGAGATATGTATGCATTAAACCGGACAAGAGGGAGCAAAAGTGAGGTATCTGTCGCCAAGAGAATATTAAAGAGTGAGAGAGAGAGAGAGAGAGAGAG
>NW_004797613.1:281413-282505 GCF_000002075.1 Aplysia californica
CCTTTTTTTTTTAAATTCCCCTTTTTGCCCTCAGTCGTCTACAATCGAACTTTGCAACGAAAGATATACAGTTTGATTTGTGAATTTTAAAAAATATCAGGAAATGATTTGCACAAACAGCTGTCCTCATTTTTATCTCATATTACTTTACTGTCTGTTGATATGCCTGTCTGTCTAGTTGCTCTGTATTTGAGAATAGACACCCTCTGTTTATTTGTTACACATTACAACATCAGTCACTGTATGAGTATTTCATCTATAATCATTTTACTCTTTCAAAATTTAATTGTCACTCATTTTTCAGTAAACTGTATATTTTACCTTTTAAACATAATCATATATATTGTTACTTCAGTTTGTCAGTCAGCTGGCTCAATGGTGCCAGTTCCAAAATTAGGTGAATAAGCAGACAGCAAAGTAACAATTAAGTAGGTCAGAACAATTAAGAGTTGAAATCACATTCACGCCTGTTCGAGAAAAATGGAGGGAAAATAAAATGAAATGTAACACAGTTGGATCTAATCATGATATATTACGAGTTTGGGTATCGTGTAAAGCTTGTAAACTTTGATTTGAAGCCACCCAGTCATAAATTCATTAATTAAATGCATTGCGGTGTGTTATTTCCACTGATGTATGCCGTCGAACTAAGAACTATTCTTTTAAAGCAAAATGTGACTTTTCAGATCCTTTAAATTTCTGACGTCTCCAATTAGGAAGTAAATAAGTTGGTAGGGGATAATGTAGATGCTTATCAGTTGGGTTTTGTTTTGTGGTTTTTTTTTGGTGTTTTTTTTTTGGGGGGGGGGGGTTTCAAATTCATTTTTTAAATAATATTAATTAATTAATTTATTTAATTATTTATTTGTGTTAATCCTTACAGCGATGTTTCTTTTCACACGATAGTGATTGGTGCTCTGGTGTGGTCTGCTCCTTCTTTCCAGTCAAACATTTATTGTCTTTGTTTTTCCTCCTACTCTTATTTGTAGTATAATACTTATATGAATTACTTGTGTTGGAAGTGGGGCAAAACTCTTATTAAAGCTATAGGGCCATGATGACTATAATCACTACATTAAGCGAAATGGGGGG
>NW_004797613.1:283812-286790 GCF_000002075.1 Aplysia californica
CACACACACACACACACACACACACACACACACACATACTCACACATTTTTGCCTACCGCTCAGTCAAAGCTGTTCCATGCATGCTTGCTTTAAGATCCCCAGCCAAGACGCAAAAGACCAAAGCGAAAAAAGAGGACACTTTCAAAGTGCAATTTCAATTAATAATGGAATTTTAGTCAAACTTCCTGTGCCATCATTTGGACTATGATAAAATATTGAATTGCGTACATTTTCAAAAAGATTGTTGAGAAATTTTAGAAATTATAGCATTCTTCCTAAGCGCGTTGATTTCTGTATGCATAATATCCCTACTTTTTACTTAATAGGGCTACACCTAGTTTACTGTTGAATGTTCTCCCCAACAAAAGTTTTGATGAAGTTTCTTTTGAAACGTTAGAATTTCCATCAATATATTATATGTATATATACACACTCAGATCTACATTTGTATTTATACTCTAAGTTTAATGAGTATTATCATTACGTTAATCCACTTTCTACTGTATCATTTGGATCCTCACTAACTGATCCCAATGGGTGGTCAGATAGTGAATAAAGTGCTTGCTATAACCCTCTATCTGAAAAACTGTACGTTTCAGAAAGCGAGACCTGACATTATGAAAATGCAAGGAGCACTAGAGCTATGTTAATCAAATCTGTGTTTGTTAAAGCAGCCTACAAAGTTTCATAAAGATTACTGTATCAGGAACAGCCACTCGAAGATAATATTTGGTCACCCTTCTTATTTTGGAAGGCCTAAAGAGCGTTCTAGCACATGTTCAGGCAGGACTCAACCACGCAAGACCCAGAACAGATCGCAAGTTTTCTAAGGTACTACATGTATGAGTATGGTAGTACATGTATCTCCACCTTAGTAACAATTCTGCACGGAAGAATGTCTAGGATTCACATCAAGCAGACACTCAAGGACACAGGCATTGTGGCAAACTCGCACATTGGTGGATGTTTCAAATGTACATTTGTGAAGGATAAGCGTCCCATCCTCAGTTTTATTATGATTATGGGCCCGAGTTCTATATTATGCAAATGGTAAAAAAAAAAATAATCAAAAGAAAATGCCTCTTACTCTTAGGCACACGTCTACGGATAGTCAAGACTTCACTTCCATGTTTTGCTTATTCAGACTTTTTAAATATTATATTATTTCTGTTTCCGAGGCTTCAGGATTACACCATTTGGAGTTATTTCCATAAGTATGTTTATTATCTTACTGTTATTAGTATATATTATAATAATTTTTAATTTTTTTTTTATTATTTACATTTTCTTTGTTTGGTGGTAAAAGCGGATATACTCTCAAACTATTTTACCTCTACCATTATTACAATAGGTTGCTCACATGTCTGTTTGTCGTTTCACATCTGCATATTCAAAAATTCAAATGAAAGAAGACACCTGAAAACAAAACAAAAAATAGTTCGAAAGCCCCAACCGAAACAACACAAAGAATCTGGGGTCGGATGTTTTGTGGGGGTCACAGCTGGTCTGGTGTAGATAGAATAGCAAACTGTCGGGAGACTTCGATACCGACTAGAACAATCAATGTGTGGACATTCGGGGCGTAGGTGGGGAGGGGGGAGGGGGGGGGTGACACACCTTTTTTTTCTTGACGGTCACGAACACAGGACAAAGTGTCTTTGAGGTATCGAGTATTTGATTTAAGTATTCATAATGCAGTGGCGTCCGAAAGAACCTTGACAATGTAATCACCCAATCAATGTGTTAAACCCCTGCATTACCTACTCATCCAGCATACCAACTTAACGCTTGATAAACACTGCTGTTTCATGGTATTTCACTCTTCACAATGACATATCTGTAGGATTCAAATCGGGGCTATATACTGGTGACCACTCCAACGTTGATTTGATTTGATTTTCCAAGAATTATCTAGAGGCATTGGCCCTGTGAGAAAGTCCTTTGCTATGCTGGTGATGTCTACTTGAATGACACCATGACAAAAATAAAGGTAAGACATGGCGTTCCAGCACTTGCACGACGTAGTCCCCTAAACCAGGTGATTCTCATGAGGGCGGTTTTGTTCATTCCAGCCCATACCACCCAAAACCATGACAGTTTCGTGGCCTCTGCTCATCACTGACAGGTGATTACGTCCAAAAACTAACTAACACAGCCTTTGTGGAAAAAAAGGTTTAATGCTCGGCACGAAGCCATTAGCTCCTAAAACAAAAACGAAATAATACTAATGAGCAAATATTATGTTAAGTCCAGGTTTTGTTTGATATTGGTAACTGGTCTGTTCTCCATCTGTTTCAAAATATCGTCAGAAGATGTTGCTCATTGTAGAAATAATGATATTCTCTTTTCATTAAATTGATAATACATGTCCATTCCACCAATGATAATGCACTTCAATATAACGCGCGAACACACGTTTGCCCGTCTCTAATTTCGTATAATTTTGCCAAGCATGATTTTTAAAGGTCAATTTTGAGTGACCATATCGTATGGATACGATAGCGAAAAACTACGTAAGGATAGGGTTAAAGATGTCCTCACGTCTAAGACAACCTCTTTTCTTCTTGACAACTGGTGATCGTCTATGGTATTTTCGATGTATGTTCTTTTTAACGTAGAAAATGGACATAGACGATGCTCAGACAGGGTAGGGCCTTCAAACGATTGATTGCTCTACCTCAATTCACTATTAGTGGCGTAGCATGTTAGAACTCTTCATTCAAATTCCCGCTAAAAGCAATCGTTTACTCTCTCTCTATCTCTATCTCTGTCTCTCTGTCTCTGTCCGTCTGTCTGTCTGTCTGTCTGTCTGTCTGTCTGTCTGTCTGTCTGTCTGTCTGTCTGTCTGTCTTTCTGTCTGTCTGTCTGTCTGTCTGTCTGTCTGCCTGTCTGTCTGTCTGTATATATATATATCCTTCTCCTTTTTCTTCTTCTTCTTCTTCTTCTTCTTCTTCTTCTTCTTCTTCTTCTTCTTCTT
>NW_004797613.1:288468-289545 GCF_000002075.1 Aplysia californica
GAAGAAGAAGAAGAAGAAGAAGAAGAAGAAGAAGAAGAAGAAGAAGAAGAAGATATTTTGGTTTTCCTTAATGGGCCTGGCGGCCTCCACGAAGAAATTTTCGAGAGAGAGCGAAGCTCTTTTTTTGGCTCCATTGTCAATATGCTTAGAGGCACCTCCACTCGTCCAAATAACTCCATTCGAATTGCCATTGATGATGATGATGATGATGATGATGATGATGATGATGATGATGATGACGGGTGATGATAATGGTGATGGTGATGATGGTGTTGATGGGGAAGAAAGATCCCTACCACCACATCTAGTCTAGGTGCTCGGATAACATAAAACTGGACAACTTGCAAAATGAAAAGTTCCATGCATATCGCCCCATTCATTGTACAACAATCCTTTCAAGTACACAGGCACCCGTAATATGCTAAGTTCGGATTTTAAATAAAAGGAAAAACAGACACTGTGGCTGCTGATCACATCTGCTGTAAGAAGAAGAAGCAAAAAAAGCTTGCTAAAAATAATATTTAATTACATATGTATTTGTGTTTTGGGACCAATTGTAAATGCCGTCATCGTATGTGCCTATATTGAATATAGGATGCGGGCGGGAGGGGTGGGTGGTTTCTTGTTTTTTTTTTGGTTTTTTTTTTGGGGGGGGGGGTGGAGGGGGACACTCTACTCTGAGGGAGCAGGTGACAAACAATCCCTTTTTCCGTACAGAAATTCAAGGCGCTGTATTTTCTCAACGTAAGATGGAATACTACTGAAGGGAATTAGAAAAATTTTGTGGTTGGAGATCTTTTAACACCTAGACCACATTTTCTGCAACTTTATAATCAGTACAGCTTTGTTTGTTTGTTTGAGTTTTACGGCGCTCGCAACTGCATAAGGTCATATGACCGCGCAGAACAGGCTTTAACAGAAGACCAATGGAGATGTAAAGGCAATGGTGTTGCGTGTTCTATAAAAGATTATCTTAGAGAGAACAACTCTAGCAGCTTGGTTGTTGAATTTTTACAGTTTATTCGTTAGTTCCGTTCGTAATGCTGCTGCTGCTGATAATAACAATAACAATAATAA
>NW_004797613.1:290285-291658 GCF_000002075.1 Aplysia californica
CCGCATCCGATCCGGACATTGGAGATTGTTTTGTAAGTGAGACAACTTCCTGGGCCTTCGACATACTGTGGGAGGGTGGCCAGTTCGTTTCCACACCGCATTTACTTCCCCAACTCGAAGTGAGGTACCCATGACTGCAGGGTTGGCAGGAGCGGTCAAAAAGAATCGGTGTCTGAACCGAGACTTGAACCTGCACTTTCTGCTTCGGAGACGATCGCAATGATAATAATAATAATAATAATAATAATAATAATAATAATAATAATAATAATAATAATAATAATAATAATAATAATAATAATAATAGTAATAATAACAAAGAAACAAACTTACATCAAGATTAACCTGCACATCATTCCCAACATTTCAAGATCATTTACGTCTTCAGTGTCTCAAGGCACCTCTACGGTTTTCGTGACAACGACAAACTGAATCATCATTTCATAACGTCAAACTACTTTACTAAACTACTGATTTCTGCATGTCAAACACATGGCAAAATTTGGTACTTTTTTCACATTTGTATGGCATAAATTTTAAGCAACTTTCATTTTTTATGTAGGTATTTATACACCCTCATTGGTACAAATTAGATCATTTATTAAAGAGGCAGGCTTCCAACACTGCTTGTCAATGCCAACACGAGCTGAGAGGGATAGAACATCCTGGCAGGAAGACCGAGATGAAAGCTCCATTCAACAATGTAAGATATTTGTATGATGTGCAAGGACCTTACTGCATAACCTCCTTGATGATGTGAAAAGTAGGATGTTTGACGATCATCTCCGATAGTTTCTGGCCAAATGAGATTAGACAGACAGATTTTCCCTGTTCAATGAACGTTTTGGAACGCCCTAAAACAGAATTGAACCAAAATGTCGGGACTCAAGAATATTGGTCAGAAATAATATCTCAGTACTTGAAAATCTCAGGCAATTGATTTTGCGGACAAGACTTTATGATAATAATAATCATAATAATAATAATAATAATAATAATAATAATAATAGTATAGCAATAATAATAATACAAGCAATAATAATTTAACGGCAGACTGGCCTTTTTTTTAGTAAACTTCCGATCACTCTGTAAAAAAAATGTATCATATCGTAAACAGTTTTCAAAATTACAATAACTTCTCATGAACCATTCGGAGCAACTAATCGTTTGAGTCACGCACAAGGCTTAAGGACAAACGACAGCTGCTGTCACCTGCCTAAAAGACTTCCTCAGTCAATGAACTATTTTATTTAGTGTGCAATATTTATCCATAGCCTCCCCGGAGAAAAGAAATATTGAATTCCTTACTATTGTTTCCGCAGTAACTATAGGTAGCAACGAAACTAAACTGCCCCCCCCCTCTCTCTCTCTCT
>NW_004797613.1:292715-294579 GCF_000002075.1 Aplysia californica
AGAGAGAGAGAGAGAGAGAGAGAGAGAGAGCGAGAGCGAGCTTGATTGATTGAAAAATTTTAAAAAACAACTTAACAAAAACACTTAAAACAAGTATATGAAAGACTCACTTGAACTTCGTCAGGGGTTAAAAATGCGTTGTCAGCGAGTTGGAGGCTTGGTATCTGCGTTCAAAGGATAAACCACTGTCAATCGATGCTTATCACCTTGCAATTTTAGCTACTTCTTGGAACAATAATATTTTACTCAAGCCCTCTCAACTGCTGCAGTTGTTGTCTCTGATTTTCCGACTGTTGCTGCTGCTGCTGTAGTTGGCGTGACTATGATAAACGCGCCATCCTGCGGCCACGCTCTTTATCACACGACTTAATAAACATCTGCATAGTATTGATATGTAATATTTATGTTGCTTATAGCCAGCCTGTTACCAGCGGCTTCCAACACGGGAGTACTTAATTGTCCGCCTTAGTGTTGTTTTTGACCCAAGTATCGACTCTGTGAAGCACGGAGCATCAGCAAAAGCAGCATTGATCAGCCAGGAGTAGCAGCTGTTTACGGCCTGTCCGCGCTTTTTCCGCTGACAGTTATTGCTCAAGTACCGGCCAGCATTTGTGTTACGACGCTGTGGAATCAGGCGCTCGTCAGTTTGGGGGTATGATATGGAGGTATTGGTATTATCTGAAAACGTGTTCATTTGTCTAGCTTTTTGTGGAAAAAATCCTCATCTATCACGAATAGATATCGAGATATTTGCAATTGAAGGAGGTGAGACCGGCAGGTGTTAGAGGTAAAATTAGTGAGAAAATGTCCGCCAAAGTTTAGCGACCTCCAATGCTTGTTTTAGCAAGAGTTTTATGGCACTCCAACACAATGAAGTCATTATACGTGGCAAAGATTAGAGGTATTCACAAATGAGTAACAAGCACCAAAAAAAGGAGAGATACGGACTATAGATGTTTGCTAAGAAAAAACGAGCAAACCACATCAGAGCATCCGTCAACAGCCCTTCTCCAAAGCTTGAGTGAACTTGATAACTGCAACTTCACGGGTTTTTTGTGCCTTTGGTCAACGTTTTTCAGTAAAGTCCAAATTTAATAATGCTTTTAATGGAAATGAAAGGGGTTGACCCATTTTCTTTCATGTATAAAAAAAAATTCCCCAAAGGTTTGAAAAATTCTAATTTTTTCCGCTTTCTTTACTTTGACGAGCATCTGATTTCATCGCGAAGCATCACATCACGAGTCTCTCTGTATTTTTTAAAATCACGCCACTCGCGTCGTGAAGCTATGATGCCTGGACATCTACGTACGCTTGATTGTAATTTAAGTCTGCTCTAAGTAAATTAGCATATATGTATACGGCTGTCTAGCTAGATACGTCATTATCATCTGTGTATCAATATTATTATGTATATTGTTTGAGATAATATCGGTGCTATAATGACTTAAGAGCTGAAGCAAATGCAGCTGGCTGTTAGATCGTCTGAAGCTTTAGTTAACACATTATTATTGTAACTATTTTGAAGTTTCCTTCCAACAAAATATTTGCCTAAGACAATCACCGTAGTTTTAACTGAGGCCAAATTTATTGTGTGAAACAAACTTTGTGTAGTCTCAGCTTCCCAAACTGAAACTGTTTTCAGCAGGTCAAGCAGGATCTCAGAAATTTGCTGGCTTTGTGTGTGCGTGTGTGTGTATGTGTGTGTGTTTGTGTGTTTGTTTGTGTGTGTGTTTGTATGTGTGTGTATGTGTGGGACAAGGCTATGGGACAAATGAACCCGAAAAGTCAATATACTGCCTACTTGACCTACTTGAACAGCATGAAAATGTTTTAGGGTTCGAAATGTAAATATGAACGCTCCCCC